>NC_058519.1:489976815-490249315 GCF_904849725.1 Hordeum vulgare subsp. vulgare
AGATACGATGGAGACGTATCAGCATCCCCAAGGTTAATTCCTGCCCGTCCTCGGTAGGTAAATGATAAAAAGATAATTTTTAATGTGAAATGCTACCTAACATAATTTTGAACAAATGTCTAATCATGGTATAAATATTGAGATACAAGTGATTCAAGGCAATAGTCAATAATTTGACAAAAAGACATGCATACTTAGGTTTCCTAGCAAACAATTATGTCCTTTCAAAATGACAATGCTAAGGAATGCTACCCCTACAAAATCATATAGCCTATCATGCTTGGTATTCCTAGCATAAAGTATGAACCAGGAGCACCCCGGTGTCGAATCAAGAAATTGGACTGTAGTTTTTAACGTGCTTCAGCTTTTTATTACTCACACAATACATGAGCGTGAACCATGGATATAGCATAAAGGTGGAATAGAATAGGGTGGTAGGTTTAAAATGGGTATAAGTGGAGAAGAAAGTCTCACATCAACTAGGCGTATCAAAGGATTATGAAGATGCCCGTCAATAGATATTAATGCGAGGATTAGGGATTGACATGCAACAGATGCACTAGATCTATAAGTGTATGAAACCTCGGGCATTTGAGGAAGCCCGTCATTGTAAATACAAGCCAAGTTCTATAATGAAAGATTCCCACTAGCATATGAAAATGACAACTCAGGAGACTCTCCATATGAAGAACATGGTGCCCCTTTGAGGCACAAGTATGGTAAAGGATAGTAGCAAAGACCCTTCTCTATGTTTCTCTCATTTATTTGTTTATTTTTAAATATTATTTTCATAATGAGATTTTATTATTATTTTTTGCCTCCCCCATTTTTTTGTGGTGGGCTCACTTGGCCTCCCCCATTTTTTATTTTTTGTCCGGAGTCTCATCCCGACTTGTGGGGGAATCATAGTCTCCATCATCCTTTCCTCAATGGGACAATGCTCTAATAATGATGATCATCACATTTTTAATTACATACAACTCGATATGAAAACCTATGAAACAATATGACTCAATATGAATACCTCCGATAGTATACCAGGATGTGCAATGATCTAGCGTAGTAAAAGATATCAAAAAAACACAAGCAATGGAAATATCATGCTAGCTATCTTACGATCATGCAAAGCAATATGGCAATGAACGCTCAAGTCATGTATATGCTAATGATGTAAGTTGCATGGAAATATATGTCGGAATGGCTATGTAAATGCCATGATAGGTAGGTATGGTGGCAAATTTTGACGAAGATATAATGAGGCTTATGTGCAACAGAGCGTATCAAGCCACATGATTTGGATGCACCGGAAAAAGTTGCATCGATTCTTGATATGAGAATGAGCAATGCACGGTACCGAAGAGGCTAGAAAATATGTGGAGGTGAGGTTGCGTATATCCATGGATTCACATTAGTCATAAAGAACTCACATACTTATTGCAAGATTTTATTAGCTCTCTTGGAGCAAAGCACTACTCGCATGCCCCTAGGGAGGAGGTTGGTAGGATTTCACCATCGCGCGTGCCCGATTATAAAAGCACAAAGGATTTCAATCAAGGATAAATTATGCTCCAATCTTCATCAAATTACTAGGGACTATAAGTGCATACTTCGAGAATAACAAACCTTCACATCAATATTCTTATTAATCCACAATCATCCACTGGTACACCCACATATTACTATCTTAATGTCACAAAATTATTGCAGTGAATCAAACATATCATATTCAGTGCTCTACAAGTTTTATGTAGGATTTTATGACTAACCATGTAAATGAGCAATTCATGTTGACTCTGTAAGTAGGTGTAAGTGAAACATGAGATTTTCATTCTTTATACAAAAGACCACGCTCTAATGAATATAATAGAAGGGAAAAAAGCATTCTTCAAATAACGGTTTTCTATATGTAGAAAAACAGACATCCAACTTCAAATGATATAAGTGAAGCACATGAAGCATTCTATAAATCAACGATGGAATTCCCCATAACATCATGGTGCATTGCTAAAAGGAAAATAAAAGGCACACGACGCTCGAAGAATTTGCATGTATCATGTGAACAAAACAGAAACAGAGACATGCCGATAATTGTTGAAGAAGAAATATGGGATGCCTTATGGGGCATCCCCAAGCCTAGATGCGTGAGTCTCCTTGAATATTTAATTGGGGTGCCTTGGGCATACCCAAGCTTGAACACATGTCTCTCATTATTGTCCAAATATTGCTACCTCATCCACACAAAACCTGACAAAACTTGTATTAGAAAGGTTAGTACATAATCATAAAATACCATCATGTCCTAACATAAAATTATTGTATAATTATAATATATCATTGTCTAATGTATGCCATCACAATTATATGGCTCACAAGTCAATGGGGCTCAACAAGAAATAAAGATAAGCAGACAAAGCAACTATAACGGCAATATGTGAAAAACAGGACAGTCTATAAAGATGGAAATGACTACCATACTTCTATAACTCAAAAAAAATCCGAAAACTTAGTATGTGGTAAAAAATTGTATAAAATTATCATGTAGAAAATTCAGAAACTTTTTAGATTGCAGTAAAATACGAAAAATCAAACACTACAGCCAAAGTTTCTGTTTTTGCACAACACATATCAAACAAGCCATTGAAACATCCTAAAGGTAAATCTTGGTACATTACTTTTATAATACAATGGATTTTTACAAGGGGATAATTATTTTTGTTGAAAAGTTGTTGTAATCACGATTCACAATGTTTCCATGGACATGAACAAAGTCCAAGGCTAGGCCCCACTTTAACGGTGTTCGTCCTTCTCACTTTCACTTTTCTTTTTAAAAAAGTTTCAGGTTCCCCGCTTTATTTTTTTGGTTTTTAATTATTTTAAAAGCATACAATAGAACAAAACGACTCCCTAAATATTTTGGGTTTTCTCCATGGCTGCGCTTTCTTTAAAGCCATTAAGGTAGGCATATAGTGTTGGGGAACGTTGCTTGAGAAACAAAAAAATTCCTACGCACACGAAGACCTATCATGGTGATGTCCATATACGAGAGGATATTTGGATCTACGTACCCTTGTATATCGCACAGCAGGAAGCGTTAAGAAACGTGGTTGATGTAGTGGAACGTTCTCACATCCCTCGATCCGCCGCGCAAACCATCCCGCGATCCGTCCCATGATCCATTCCGATCCGATCTAGCGCCGAACGGACGGCACCTCCGCATTCAGCACACGTACAAGTCGACGATGATCTCGGCCTTCTTGATCCAGCAAGCAAGATGGAGAAGTAGATGAGTTCTCCGGTAGCGTGTTCACTGACAGACGAATTCTCCTCCATCTTGCAAGCATAGAATTTATCGGAGGTCTCATACCTCTCGATCCGGGCGTTCTTCTGAAAGATAAACTTCAACTCCTGGAAACTCTCAAATGCTCCATGACGCTCAAAGCAACGTTGAAGTCTCGGCTCTAAGCCATACAAGACTGCACATTGAACTACTGAATAGTCCTCCTTACGTGTTAACCAAGCGTTCTTAACATCTTGGTCAGCCGTAGCTGGTGGTTCATCTCCTAGCGCAGCATTGAGGACATAATCCTTCTTCGCAGCTTGCCGGAGCAACTTAAGATTACGAGCCCAGTCTACAAAGTTGCTTCCATCATCTTTCAACTTAGCTTTCTCTAGGAACGTGTTAAAATTCAGGGTGACTGTCGCGTGAGCCATTGATCTACAACACAAATATTTCAAAGTGGACTTAGACTATGTTCAAGATAATTAGAGTTTAACTTAATCAAATTACTTGCTAAACTCCCACTCAAAAAGTACATCTCTGTAGTCATTTGAGTGGTACATGATCCAAATTCACTAACTCAAGTCCGATCATCACGTGAGTTGAGAATAGTTTCAGTGGTAAGCATCTCTATGCTAATCATATCAACTATACGATTCATGTTCGACCTTTCGGTCTCATGTGTTCCGAGGCACCCGTTGTATGTGAATGTTGAGTCTATCACACCCGATCATCACGTGGTGTCTCGAAACGATGAACTGTAGCAACGGTGCACAGTCGGGGAGAACACAATTTCGTCTTGAAATTTTAGTGAGAGATCACCTTATAATGCTACCGTCGTTCTAAGAAAAATAAGGTGCATAAAAGGATTAACATCACATGCAATTCATAAGTGACATGATATGGCCATCATCCTATGCTTCTTGATCTCCATCCCCAAAGCACCGACACGATCTTCTTGTCACCGGCGCCAAATCATGATCTCCATCATCTTGATCTCCATCACCGTGTCACCATAGGGGTTGTCGTGCTACTTATGATATTACTACTAAATCTAAGTCCTAGCAATATAGTAAACGCATCTGCAAACACAAACGTTAGTTTAAAGACAACCCTATGGCTCCTGCCGGTTGTCGTACCATCGACGTGCAAGTCGATATTAACTATTACAACATGATCATCTCATACATCCAATATATCACATCACGTCATTGGCCATATCATATCACAAGCATACCTTGCAAAAACAAGTTAGACGTCCTCTAATTTGTTGTTGCATGTTTTACGTGGCTGCTATGGGTATCTAGTATGATTGCATCTTACTTATGCAAAAACCACAACGGAGATGTGCAAATTGCTATTTAACCTCTCTAAGGACCTCCTCAGTCAAAACCAATTCAACTAAAGTTGGAGAAACCGACACCCGCCAGTCATCTTTATGCAACGTGGTTGCATGTCAATCGATGAAACCAGTCTTTTGTAAGCGTACGAATAATGTCGGTCCGGGCCACATCAATCTAACAATACCGTTGAATCGAGAAAAGACTACGTAGGGAAGCAAATCAAACATCACCGTCCACAAAACCCTTTGTGTTCTACTCGAGATAACATATACGCATGAACCTTGCTCATGATGCCACTATTGGGGAAAGTTGCATGGGAAACAAAAAATTTCCAACGCACACGAAGACCTATCATGGTGATGTCCATCTATGAGAGGAGATTTGGATCTACGTACCCTTGTATATCGCACAACAGGAAGCGTTAAGAAATGCGGTTGATGTAGTGGAACGTCCTCACGTCCCTCAATCCGCCCCGTGAACCGTGCCACGAACCGTCTCGCGATCTGTCCCACGATCAGATCCGATCTAGCACCAAACGGACGGCACCTCCGCGTTCAGCACACGTACAACTCGACGATGATCTCGGCCTTCTTGATCCAGCAAGCAAGACAGAGAAGTAGATGAGTGCTCCGGCAGCGTGACGGCGCTCTGGTGGTGGTGATGATCTACTCGTGGAGGGCTCCGCCCTAGCTCCGCAGAAATATGATCTAGAGGAAGAACTATGGTGTCTAGATATGAGTTGCATGGCAAAAGTCGTTCCAAATCAGCCCTAAATCACCACTATATATAGGAGGGAGGGGGAGGAGTCTAGCCTTGAGGGCCAAGCCCTCAAGGGTGCGCCGGCCAAGGGAGAGAAGGAGTCCTACTCCAATTAGGATTGGAAAGTGGAGTCCTTCTCTTCCTTCCCGCCTCTTTTTTTTTCTTTGGTTTTCTTTCCTTGGCACCAAGGCCATCTTGGGCTGTCCCACCAGCCGACTAAGGGCTGGTGTGCCACCCCTAGGACCGTTGGGCTTCCCGTGGGTGGGTTGCCCCCCTCCTGGTGAACTTTCGAAACCCATTTGTCACTCCCGGTACATTCCCGGTAATGCCTGAAAACCTTCCAGTAACCAAATGAAGCCATCCTATATATCAATCTTCATTTCCGGACCATTTCAGAAACCCTCGTGACGTCCGTGATCTCATCCGGGACTCCGAACAACATTCGGTAACCACACATATAACTCAACTATACTAAAACATCATCGAACCTTAAGTGTGCAGATCCTGCGGGTTCGAGAACTATGTAGACATGCCCCGAGGCACGCCTCGGTCAATATCCAATAGCGGGACCTGGATGTCCATATTGCATCCTACATATTCTCCGAAGATCTTATCGGTTGATCCTCAGTGTCAAGGATTCATATAATCCCGTATGTCATTCCCTTTGTCCTTCGGTATGTTACTTGCCCGAGATTGTATCATCGGTATCTGCATACCTATTTCAATCTCGTTACCAGCAAGTCTCTTTACGCATTACGTAATACAAGATCTCGTGACTTACACTTAGTCACATTGCTTGCAAGGCTTGTGTGTGATGTTGTATTACCGAGTGGGCCCCGAGATACCTCTCCGTCACACGAAGTGACAAATCCCAGTCTTGATCCATACTAACTCAACGGACACCTTCTGAGATACCTGTAGCGCACCTTTATAGTCACCCAGTTACGTTGTGAAATTTGATGCACACAAGGTATTCCTCCGGTGCCAGTGAGTTATATGATATCATGGTCATAGGAACAAATACTTGACACGCAGAAAACAATAGCAATAAAACGACACGATCAATATGCTACTTTCATAGTTTGGGTCTAGTCCAACACATGATTCTCCTAATGATGTGATCGAGTTATCAAGTGACAACACTTGCACATAGTCAGAAAACCTTGACTATCATTGATCAACTGGCTAGCCAACTAGAGGCTTGCTAGGGACATTGTTTTGTCTATGTATCCACACATGCATCTATGTTTTCATTCAATACAATTATAGCATGGATAATAAACGATTATCTTTGAACAGGAAATATAATAATAACTATTTATCATTGCCTCTAGGGCATATTTCCAACATATAGTGCTCAAGTAATTGATCCACCTGGATCCCAAGGTATATCAAAACCAATTTTTATTAACAATGATTTGTAATTTAGTAGTGAGCACAAAGTGATATATATCATGTAGCAACAAAGTCTAACTCTCTTCCTATGCATTGTCATGTCATAAAAAACAGTCCATGCACATCAAGTAAAGGCCAATACATAACATAAGTTGTTTCTTGCAATTTTATGGTATTAGAAACATAGAGAGGTGAATATTTGGTTCCTCTCTCATAATAATTGCAAGTAGGAGCAGCAAGCACATGCATATTATATCCATCAAAATCATCATGTGTAGTGGTAAATGCAACCCATAAATATAACCCTTAATAAGTGCAAACTTCTCCGATATGGTGTAGTTGGGACAATTAAAAAAGATATTAGGACTATCATGTGTGGGCGCAATAGCAACAATTTCATGCTTAACATAAGGAACTATAGCAAGTTCATCTTCATAAGCATAATTCATATTGGCATCATAGCCACAAACATAGCAACCATCAAGTTCATCAAAAAGGGATATTTCAAACAAATCCAAGGGATCATGGCAATCCTCGTAGCATACATCCTTCAGTATGTGTGAAGGAAAATTAAAAAATGTATGAGTTGAAGAGTTACTCTCATTATAAGGTGGGAACGGGTAGCTAATCCTCTCTTCCTCGTTTTTCTCTTTGCTCTCCTCCTCATCTTTTTCGTCTAGTGATCTCACCATTTCAGCAATTTCTTCTTCCATAGATTCCTGCAAAATATTAATCTCTTCCAAGGCAGCAAGCATTCTCTCAATAAATTCATTAATATGAGCATTGTATTCATAATTCTCATAGCAATGTTTAAGTATGGAAATGTTTTCACGTGTGTAAACAACAACATCATAGTTATCACACTTTTCAAAGAACGATTCAATTTCATAAGCACCCTTAAAAGCAACAAATTCTTCTATTTGTTCCACATCATAGTAATCATATATACCATTAGCATAAGAAGCCATGGTTTTATTATCATTAAATTCACATTGCAAGGGAAGGTGTAGACCATTACTCCTAGAGAAACAAGTGTGATCACATCTCAAGCATAAATCACAAGCATACCGATGCAACATTTTAATTTGATCCCATAAGTATTTCCCTTTTTGAGACAAGCGATAATCCCTAAAGTACTCATGTTGATCCAACGTGTCTCCCGTTATAAAGTTGAATGGGATTTATCGGGAAAATCAAAGTAGTATTTAATGTTTTTCACATAACCAGCATTGAGGGTTTTCGGAGGTTCCGCATCTCCATGAGTAGCAAGTACAACTAATTTTTAGTGTTTCGTGTTCCATATCAATAAATAAAGATATAAAACAACTTATAACAGAAAATGAAATTACTTAGTGATAAAGCAAACAAGCACACACGAGAATATCACTACACCATGATAGAGCTTAGGTGACACACTTTTGTGGGCAAAGATCTAGTAATCTTCACAAAGTAAGTGTGAGCGTAACTTTTAACTTTCGTCTTCATATCAAGTGTCGGCAGAGGTACTACACTATTGACAAACTAATTGTGAGGAACCACCAAGCGACAATGTGTGTGAGTAATTGCTTAATGATGTGATATGTGTCACCGTAGGTGTGGGCCTTGACAGATTTTGTCTGCGTAGGTACGTATTTAGCAACCTAAAATGTGTCGTCATATGTAGGTTGTATGAACTTGGATTAAGTGTCGGCGTAGGTGGACACGTGTCGAGCAATGAAATGCCAAAAATTACCACATGAATTAGGGCGCGAAGCCAAAATTTTAGCTACACGCGGCCCAGTTTTAAGTTTACCATGGCTGAGTACCCCCAAACACATCTTAGAAAAAAAACAAACCCATAGGCTCACATCCACTCATGTTATCCCTCCCCTATCTCGCCCGGTTGCACTCGATCCCATGCCGCTACCGCTCAATTAGGGTTCCTTTGCAGGTAGTCGTCGCCGCCGCTAGTCCCCGGTTCAGTTGCTCCTCGTCACGGCCATCTCCAGTGACATGGCCAGTGGGTAGCCCCCCATCTCCCGTTGTTGCTATTCTCTCTTCCTCGACCCCTCATGCCACCGCCCCCATCTCTAGTCGCAGTCCAGCCGGCGCGCAACTCCGGCGGCCACTACCCCCACTCTAGCCGACACACCGGTTCGACGGACGGGCCTCGTTCCCCCTCCCCTCCTCCGAGTCCGAGGTTTGGAGCCTGAGCATGAGCTCGTCTGCAAGGTGAGTAACATCCTGTGTTTCTTTGCAAAAAAATCATGTAGATTTGCTATGTATTTACCGATTTGTGATGTTTTGATCTTGAAGAAACATTGTGATGAATGCTTATGTATTATGTTGAATTGAGCTGCAGTATATGTACTAGATGTATGCTAGTAGTATATGTGTTTTTTTATTTGAGGTTGGCTGATGTCTATTTTTTGTAGGGGAGTACTACAGACATAGTCGAGATGCTAATTCTATTCTTTTTCTCAGCCTATATGAAATACATATATACTGCTACCAAGTTCCCAGCAATGATTTACAAAGGTGTTCTATTTGCATGTGTAATTACATGTTCTTTGCTATTCCACACAATTTTTTATCTTCTCATTGTTGTGTTAATTGATTCATCTGCAATTGTGCTCTTTTGACAAGGACATCCATATTTTCCAGAGGGAACTACTAATAGTTGGATAACTGTTTGACATAATTTGTTTGGAGGTACATAATGAAACCTCATAAGCTCTACTTTGCTCATTCTTTTGGAGAATTTATTTGTTACTAATGCGCTGCAACCGTCTTCTGCTAACTTATTTATGTATGAATCACAAATTTCTTCAATGTGGCATCCGGGTTTGGCTATAGATGTGGGCAAAATTATTTTGAATCCTTCTCTGTAATTGATTCTCAAACTACTCCCACAGCCTCCTTTGCACCTCAAATGTCGCGGACACATGAAATTCTAGTGTAATTTTTGTAGAACAAGTGAGCACACAACAAGTTGCTGATTGATGCAGCTCTCTTCGATGCACATCAGTTTTTTTGTTTCAATCCTGCCAGAGTAGATTGTGGGTCTATGCCAATATTATATTTTCTTATTGAATTTACTAATGAAGATTACCACTTTCGTACTACATTGTTGGGTGATACAAGGATATAAGATATGGTTGAAAGTTCTTCTATGAGGCTATGTAGTTCCTGAACACAGTTATCTATGCAGTCTCACAATGTATTCTTATTTGTAAATGAAACTTTTTTTTCTCAATCATATATTTTCAGATTTCCATGGAACTGATGTGAATCCTCGACTTGGATCAAGTGATACTTTACATGTGTAACAGTATTACTTTACATTACATGTGTAACAGTATTACTTTACATTACATGTGTAACAGTATTACTTCAGTGACAATATAAATTTGTTCATAATACACATGTGTGTGTGTGCTTGCTTGTCCGGAATGTTGATGGACATTTCAAATGATTTTGGTTTCCTAGAAGTATATTCTCATTTATGAATAATTGTGCACTTCACATCAATTTTTTTTTGTGTTGAGCTCTAACTCTCCTTAAACATCTTGTTCTAATTCTATTTTAGGCGCCACCACAATCCATGTGAGGAGGGGCAACGACCTCGCTAGTTCGCCACATCCAAGGGCCAAAGAGTAGGAGTACTAGACGCACCTGGATGGTGTGGATCAGATGGCGTTGCAACGGGCGTGGTAACTCCAAGATGCTAGCACCCACTAGTTGTTAGACATCATTCCATGCTTAATTAGTTCCCTTCTTCCCAACGTTTTTACTTAGTATATGTTCCTTGTTGCTATAGCAGATTGGATTGGAGGGAGATATTTGGTTTTGTGATGGGCAAATCTAGATCCATGAAGGTAGCCTACATGGTCGTAGGTACTGGATCAGCAGCCAAGCAGTCCGCAATGATGACAAGAACACCAAGATCCAAAGGCACGTCACCCCAGTCTCCCCATGCCGTCGAACGCATGCCCGGGTTTGTCTCTTTCTCTCTCTCTCTATCTCTCTCTCTCTCTCTCTCTCCCTCCCTCCCTCTCTCCCTCCCTCCTGCCACATCTTGAGAAGGGACGACACCGGTGGCTTAGGTCCATTTCTATGAGACCGGGGAGTTTGTGAAACCTTGGTGCCAGTTTCTAAATAGATGTATGTTCTTGTATCTCTTCCAAATATGTTTAGTTAAGATGCAACTCACGTGCGAGAGACTTGGGTTGTGCAGAGATCATAGAAGCTTAATGTTGTCAATTAGGTATTGTATAAATATTTAAGTTTCATAAGCACGGACTTGCGAGTATGATGTTCTTCGTCTGCTTATACGAACCTGATGGTGAAGAAATAGAGCTATTTGACCATTTTGTAGTTTACTTCCCCAAAATATTGCATACATACACACTGAAGCCTTTTGATGGTACAAATAAACCAAGGGAACCATGGCCCATGGGTGATGCTTTGGGAAAAATATCTATACATAAATTTGGATTATTTGGTGCCATCATACTTATATGATTACTACAATGAGCACACACTCCTTAACTTCATGCTAATAAATGTTAGTTTCTTATTAGTATAAGACAAATGTGTGTCAACGTGTGAAAATAACCACATAGAAACGATATTGTTAACTATGATATCATGACAATCTTTGTTTAAGATGCTCAATGCATTCATTGTTGATAAAACTACAAGCACGGGAACATAGTTCTATATAATAACATGTGAGATTATTATAACTTTTATAGAAACTATATTGTTAACTATTAATCTTTTGATCGAATATTTTTAATACGCATATGAGCTTTTAACAACTTGATCTGGTTCCACTTTCTTGACAAATTTGTGCAAAAAAAATTAGGTACTCAACCTATTGATGCACATGGACATGATGACTCTGTAGCGATTATGGACCAACCAACCTGTAATCATGGATCTTATTGTCTTGTAGACCATTTTGTGTTTCGAGTGTTTTCGAGCTTGCACTTTGTGCATGTAGATACAAACTTGTGTGTTCTGGACCATCTGAAGTCTCTCATACTAACAAATAGTCTTTATCTTTTTGTGACTTGTGTGTTCTAGATGATTGTTAAGATGGTCAAAACTATGCCTCCTATAGGTTAATTTGTTTGTCAACTTGCGTTCAATGTATGTGCATGTTCATAAACATATTTTCATTGTGGTGTAATATGTGTTCATCTTGAACCTGCTTGTGGGTGTGAGGATAATAATTAAATATTTTTAGAGCTAGTAGTATATATTGTTTTGACTGCACATCATTTTACCAACAATTTAACTATCGGCAAAGTAAATATATGTCGGCATAGGTATAGTGTACCTTGATAGACTATATGTTGGCGTAGATAGGGTGTACATGGCTCATAAAGTGTCGGCATAGGTAGGATCTATGTGGACAAGCTATTTGTCGGCATAGGTAGGATATATGTTGTCTGGCAAAGTGTCGGCATAGGTAGGGTGTACATGGACATGTTGGAAATATGCCCTATAGGCAATAATAATTTGGTTATTGTTATATTTCCTTTTTCATGATAATCATTTATTATCCATGCTAGATGTATTGATTGGAAACTCAAATACATGTGTAAATACATAGACAACACACTGTCCCTAGTGAGCCTCTAGTTGACTAGCTCGTTATTCAAAGATGGTCAAGGTTTCCTAGCCATAGACAAGTGTTGTCACCTGATAACGGGATCACATCATTAGGAGAATGATGTGATGGACAAGACCCAAACTACGAACGTAGCATATGATCGTGTCAGTTTATTGCTACTGATGGGGTTATAGTCCCAGGGTAAGGTCATAGGCCTTCCCTATAGTTCCTACCCAAGGACTACCCTTCATAAAGGACAAGGCCCTTAGTCAGTTCCGACTGAACTAAGGACTCCCCCATCATCCAGTCGGTGACGAGCATTCGCAGCGTATTTAACGTACCGATTGAATTTCACTTTGTACATCGTAACCTCCCAGGAGGGCAACGGTCATACGTTTTCATACACCATTATTAGCATTTAAGGCATACGTTACCTGCAACGTAGGCATTTATTCGCCACTATTCCACCCCTGTCCACCGGGCCGTTGTGAAGGGCAGCGCACTCTATATAAGCCGCCCTTCCCCACTGGTGTAGGGGATGGCTTTTACTGTAATCCTATATTCCACTCGACACTAAGCTCCCAAGAGCACTGAGACGTAGGGCTTTTACCTCCACCGTAGAGGGGCCTGAACTCATAAAACCTCGCCGTAGCTAAGGCTCTTCCCATCCTTTCGTACCCTACACATCTACTGTTAGACTTATACCCACGACAGTTGGCGCCCACCGTTGGGCAGGCGTCCAAGCGACTTCCGGCGAGTTTGCAACTTCATCTTTTCATCATGTCGTCCGGCGGAGATTTATGCATGGGTCGTGAGATCCTCTTTGGCGCACTCTCCTTCATCGTCGACGATTCGGCATGGCTTCGGGATGCGTCTCTCGACGTCGAGGCGCTCCCTAGTAGCGGGGCTACACACTTCCGTGCCGGTGCCCGCGGCGTCCTTCTTCTCCAGCAATCGGCCCCGGTGTCGATCTTCGCCCCCGTCACGCGCCGCAACAAGCAGTCCCGCCGTCCGCGGCTTCAGTCTTGGGTGCGACACGCCCAGGCGCGAGAGAGTGCGTCTTCTCAAGTGGCAGTCCTCGAGTCGGTTGTGGTCACGTCGCCGTCCCAGTGCTTGGACTCAGTTTCGACTGAGTTACCTTCCGAGTACTTGGGTCGCGGGCCTGCATCCGAAGTTCTCATGGCCAATTCCCATGAAAGTCCCCACCGGACTGATCGGAACGAGCACGAGGTCAGCGAATCATCCGGCGCTCGCCGTCAACACCACCGTTCTGCCAGTCGACGCACTCGTCAGAGCAACGTCGAGGTGTTCCGCACACCCGTCGTCAACCTGGCTATCGCTGCCATGATAGTTGATTCCCTCCAACCGACTGATTCAGAGGCTGGTAGAGGGATCGAGCAGATCCGCGCCCTGTTGCACACGGCGCAGCAGCAGAATTCGGCGGTCTCCCAGTCACACAACAGGATCCACAACAGTTCTGTTCACGCGAACACGCATCGGTCGGTTTTCAGCCCCGACTCTCATCAGCGACATAGAGGGGGCAGCCGTTCCATGAATCCCAAAGATCGTCACCGTTCACGCACCCCTCCGCGGGGTGGGCCTTACGGGCCCCGACATCACGATGATCGGCGTTCAGTCGGTGACACGTATGATCTAAGGCCCAATGCAAGAGGGTACATCGCCCAGAGGAAGGTCGACAGGAGTCGAGCCCACCGTGATGGTCATGATAGAGACCGTCCGAGTGGAAGCAGGACCATCGTCTCTGGCCCCGAGTGCTTCAGTCGAGCCATCCGTTCAGCTGGCATCCCTCCCAACTTCCGATTGCCGACGGGGATCAGCAAGTTCACAGGAGAATCCAAGCCAGAAATGTGGCTGGACGACTACCGAGTGGCGGTCCAGATCGGTGGCGGAGATGACCAGGTCGCCATGAAATATCTCCCCCTGATGCTCGACGGCTCGGCACAAGCGTGACTGAACCAGTTGGCTCCATCAAGCATCTACAGCTGGGCAGATCTGTCCCGAGTCTTCATCAGGACCTTCGAGGGCACGTACAAACGCCCTGCTGGTCTCGTGGAGCTCCAGCACTGTGTCCAGAAGCAGAATGAGCCCCTGCGCGATTTCATCCAGCGCTGGACGACCCTCTACCACACGGTGGAGAACGTCACTGAGCACCAAGCAGTCTGCGCCTTCAAGGCAGGCGTGCGGTACAGAGATCTGTACCTGAAGTTCGGTCGGACAGGCGATATCTCCATGAGCAAGATGATGGATATAGCCGCACGCTATGCAAATGGCGAAGAAGAGGACCGCATACGTAGCGGCAAGCATAAGGCAATCGCCGACGGAGATGGGAACAGCAATCGGAAGCAAAAGCAGAAAGCTCCGTCCACTCAGCGGGCAGAGGCAGCAGCCGTTACCAATACCAAGTTCAAGGGCAAGGGGAAGGCTCAGTATAACCCCAAGAAGAAACTGTTCGGGAATTCCATCCTGGATCGGCCATGTCCAATCCACACGAAGATGGACGAATAAGGCAATGTCATATTCCCGTAGCACACCACTCGGCAATGTCGCCTCCTGATCCAAGGGTTCGGCGAAGGGCAGCCGAGTGAAAAGGACAACGAGCGGGATGATGAGGACAAGGAGGATCCGTTCCCCCAAGTCCATGCAACATTGATGATTTTTTGCTGACGTGGAAAGCAAGAGTCGATTGAAGCTGGTGAACAGGGAGGTGAACATGGCAACCCCAACCAACCCCACGTTCCTCAAATGGTCTCAGACTGCGATCACCTTTGATCAGTCAGATCATCCAGCACACGTGCCCACCCCAGGGAGGCAAGCTCTGGTCGTCGACCCGGTGGTGGGAGGAGTCCGACTGTGCAAAGTCCTCATGGACGGCGGCAGCGGCTTGAACATCATGTACGCCGACACTCTCAAGGGGATGGGCATTCCGATGTCCAAACTTAGCGAGAGCAGCATGCAGTTCCACGGAGTCGTCCCAGGACAAAAGGCCAAGTCACTCGGCCAGATCGCGTTGGACGTCGTTTTCGGTTCCAACAAGAACTTCCGCAAGGAAAAGCTGACATTCAAGGTGGTGGACTTCCAGAGTGCATACCATGCAATTCTGGGCCGTCCGGCGTATGCACGTTTCATGGCCCGTCCATGTTACGTGTATTTGAAGTTGAAGATGCCGGGTCCCAAAGGTGTGATCACGGTCACGGGCAATCTGCAGCGGGCCGAGGAGTGTCTGCAGCAGGGGTCGAGGATTGCCGATCAGCAGATGGCTATCCTCGAGCTGGATGAGTACAAGAAGACAGCCGACCCCGCTGACTTGATGCGTTCAAGAAGCCAGCTTCGGAGTCCGCATTCCGGTCGGTGGGCGACACGAAGAAAGTCAGCATCCACCTGACGGACGACACCACCGCCCCGACGAACATCTCCACCACCCTTGATGCAAAATAGGAAGCCGAGCTCATCCAATTCCTTCGTGAGAACTGGGACATTTTCGCATGGAAGCCCGCTGACATGCCAGGTGTACCCAGGGAGTTGGCTGAGCACCGACTGCATGTGAATCCTGCTGCTCGGCCCGTCCGAGAACGCCTGCGTCGGTCCGCGGTGCACAAAAGTAAGGCAATCGGAGAGGAGGTGGCTAAACTTTTGGCAGCCAACTTCATTCGCGAGGTACACCACTCCGTGTGGCTCGCCAATATTGTCATGGTGCCCAAGAAGGACAAGTCTCTCCGTATGTTCATCGACTTCAAGCATCTCAGTAAGGTTTGCCCGAAAGATCATTTCCCGCTCCCCCACATTGATCAAATTGTTGATTCGACTGCGGGCTGCGAGCGTTTATCATTCCTTGATGCCTATTCGGGATATCATCAGATCCGTCTGTATGGTCCGGATGAATTAAAAACAGCCTTCATCACCCCATTCGGGTGTTTCTGCTACATCACTATGCCATTCGGTTTGAAGAATGCAGGAGCAACTTTTATGCGCATGATCCAAAAATGCCTCCTTGACCAGATCGGTCGAAATGTGGAGGCATATATGGACGATATCGTAGTCAAGTCACGCAAAGGTTCCGACCTGCTCACTGACTTGGCAGAAACATTCGCCAACCTTCATAGGTACGATATCAAGCTCAACCCTGCCAAGTGTTCATTCGGTGTTCCCAGCGGAAAGTTACTCGGTTTCTTCGTTTCCGAACGAGGGATCGATGTCAACCCCAAAAAGATCGGGACCATCGTCCGAATGGAGCGGCCGGTCAGAATACATGATGTTCAAAGGCTCACAGGTTGCCTAGCGGCTTTGAGCAGGTTTATCGCTCGACTCGGCGAGAAGGCGTTACCTCTGTACCGACTCATGAAGAAATCAGATACTTTCGAGTGGACAGACGAAGCCCAAATTGCATACGACGACCTCAAAGCCCTGCTTTCCACCCAGCCAGTTCTTACTGCCCCGCTCAGTAAAGAACCCCTTCTTCTGTACATCACGGCTACAAATCAAGTCGTCAGCACTGTTCTCACAGTCGAACGCTAAGAAGAAGGCAAAGCATACAAGGTTCAGTGGCCAGTATATTATGTCTCTGAAGTCTTGACTCCTTCCAAGCAAAGGTATCCCCATTATCAAAAGCTTATTTATGGGATCTACATGACTGCAAAGAAGGTGGCTCATTATTTCCAAGACCACTCGGTGTCTGTCATTTATGATGCTCCGTTGTCGGAAATCCTCCACAATCGAGACGCATCAGGCCGAGTGGCGAAGTGGGCTATGGAGATGTTATACTGCGACATCAAGTTTGAAGCCAAGAAGGCTATAAAGTCTCAAGCTCTGGCCGACTTCATAGCAGAATGGGTAGAACAACAGCAACCGACTCACATCTACTCGACTCATTGGACTATGTTCTTCGATGGGTCCAAGATGTTGAATGGCTCCGGCGCTGGAGTAGTGATCATATCGCCAAAAGGTGATAAACTTAAGTATGTGTTGCAGATACATTTCGATTCTTCCAACAATGAGGCAGAGTATGTAGCTCTCCTTTATGGGTTGTGCATGGCCATCACACTCGGCGTCCGTCGCCTGATGGTCTATGGCGATTCAGATTTGGTGCTAAATCAAGTGATGAAGGAGTGGGATGTAAGGAACCCCACCATGACTGCATACTGCAACGCAGTAAGGAAGCTCGAGAAGAAGTTTGAAGGTCTCGAACTTCACCACGTTCCGCGACTGAAAAACCAAGCAGCTAATGAGTTGGCAAAACTTGGATCCACTCGGAGACCGGTCCCGAGTGATGTCTGCCTCAAGCACCTACACCTTCCCTCAGTAAAAGAAGATCATTTCACACGGGAACCGGTACAACCGAAAATCTCAACAGATCCGACTGAAGTCGAGGTCCCTGCCGTGGTTGATTTGATCATGGAGATTCTTGCTCTCATCCCCGAATGGACTTTGTCGTTCATTGCGTACATCCTGAGGCAAGAGTTACCAGAAGACGAAGTCCAAGCTAGGCAGATCGTCCGCAGATCAAAGTCCTTCATCGTCATCGATGGCTAGTTGTACAAGGAAAGTGTTTCAGGCGTCCTTCAGCGGTGCATCTCCCCTGAGGAGGGACAGTTTATCTTGGAAGAAATTCACTCGGGAACCTGCGGCCATCATGCCTCCTCAAGAGCAATCGTCGCCAAAGCTTTCAGAGCTGGCTTGTTCTGGTTGCAGGCGAATGAAATGGCAAAAGATATGGTCGACCGATGCGAAGGCTGTCAGTTCTATTCGAACAAGTCCCACAAGCCAACATCTGCGCTGAAGACAATCCCTCTTGTTTGGCCGTTCGCCGTGTGGGGATTAGATACAGTCGGACCATTCAGAACAGGTCAAGGGCGATTCACTCATCTGTTGGTAGCAGTTGACAAGTTCACCAAGTGGATTGAAGCCAAGCCCATCAAGAAGCTCGACGCCCTTATGACCATCAAATTTGTCAGAGACATCATCGCCAGATTCGGAGTCCCGCACAGCATAATCACTGACAATGGCACAAACTTTGACTCGGACAGATTCAATGGTGTTTGCACAGGCCAAGGTATCCGAGTGGATTTTGCATCTGTGGCGCACCCCCAAACAAACGGGCAAGCAGAGCGGGCGAATGGACTTATTCTTCAAGGGTTGAAGCCTCGACTCCTGCGAGAAGTTGGACATGCCGCTGGCGCATGGGTCACCGAGCTGCCTTCGGTGCTGTGGGGCCTCCGCACAACTCCGAATAGATCTACAGAGTGATCCCCGTTCTTCCTCGTTTATGGAGCCGGGGCAGTCCTTCTGAGTGACTTGCTTCACAACTCTCCACGAGTCGAACTCTTCTCCGAAGCCGAAGCAGAGCAAGCCAGGTAAGATGGAGTGGATCTACTAGAAGAAGAGCGCGAGATGGCACTGACTCGCTCAACAATTTATCAACAAGATCTGCGGCGATTTCACGCGCGGCACGTCAGGAGTCGCACATTCCAAGCAGGCGACTTGGTGCTCCGAGTGGACCAGCACAGGCCTCACAAGTTGGCTCCCGCCTGGGAAGGACCCTTCATCATCTCTAAGGTGCTGAACAACGGAGCATATCGACTCTACAACCTCGATAGAGAAATGGACGAGCCGCGAGCATGGAACGGAGATCTCCTGGAGCGCTTCTATACGTGACCGCCGACGGGGGCAATGTAAAGAACAAGTATCATTGAACTAATACAAAGCAGATTGATTTCTTGTAGGTTCAAAAATTTTCCGCGTTTGCAGACTCCAGTCTCAAAAATTCGCTCCGAGTGCGGACTCAAAGTCGCACTCGGGGACTTAGCTGCGACCCAGAATCGCCTAAGTACAAACTCGCTCCGAGTGCGCACCAAAAGCCGCACTCGGGGACTTAGCTGCGACCCAGAATCGCCTAAGTACAAACTTGCTCCGAGTGCGCACTAAAAGCCGCACTCGGGGACTTAGGTGCGACCCAGAATCGCCTAAGTACAAACTCGCTCCGAGTGTGCACTAACAGCCACACTCGGAGACTTAGCTGCGACCCAGAATCACCTAAGTACAAACTCGCTCCGAGAGCGCACCAAAAGCCGCACTCGGAGACTTAGCTATGACCCAGAATTGCCTAATTACAAACTCGCTCCGAGTGCGCACTAAAAGCCGCACTCGGAGACTTAGCTGCGACCCAAAATCGCCTAAGTACAAACTCGCTCCGAGTGCACACCAAAAGCCGCACTCAGAGACTTAGCTGCGACCCAGAATCGCCTAAGTACAAACTCGCTCCGAGTGCGCACCAAAAGCCGCACTCGGGGACTTAGCTGCGACCCAAAATCGCCTAAGTACAAACCCGCTCCGAGTGTGCACCAAAAGCCGCACTCGAGGACTTAGCTGCGACCCAGAATCGCCTAAGTACAAACTTGCTCCGAGTGCGCGCCAAAAGCCGCACTCGGGGACTTAGCTGCGACCCAGAATCGCCTAAGTACAAACTCGCTCCGAGTGTGCACTAACAGCCGCACTCGGGGACTTAGCTGCGATTCAGAATCGCCTAAGTACAAAACTCGCTCCGAGTGCGCACTAAAAGCTGCACTCGGGGACTTAGCTGCGATCCAGAATTGCCTAAGTAAAAAAGCTTCCTTCGAGCGTATCCTCGAGATCCACTCGGAGGATTAGCAGAGCCTCATTGAGGCTCATGTGGATGTGAAGACAAATAACAACTACATGAGTATCAACTCACTCCGAGTGCGCACGAAAAGTCACACTCGGGGACTTGGCTGCGATCCAGAATCGCCTAAGTAAAAAAGCTTCCTTCGAGTGTATCCTCGAGATCCACTCGGAGGCTTAGCAGACCCTCATTGAGGCTCATGTGGATGTGAAGACAACTGACAACTACATGAGTATCAACTCACTCTGAGTGTGCACAAGATGCCGCACTCGGGGACTTAGCTGCGATCCAGAATCGCCTAAGTAAAAAAGATTCCTTCGAGTGTATCCTCGAGATCCACTCGGAGGCTTAGCAGACCCTCTTTGAGGCTCATGTGGATGTGAAGACAACTGACAAATTACATGCTCCGCATGTTTGCTATTGGCTTCACCAAGAAACGCCAAACAAAAAACCACGAGCCAAAATCATGTCAAAAAAAACTTGGCGAAAGAAGAGCAACATATTCGATTCGAATTCAAAGTTGGATCTACGATCAGTCGGCTCGGTGTGGATCAAGCTTATCCACACCGAACCACGAATGTGACGGCCAACAGCAGCGGCCAAAGTTTGATACAGATAACACTCGGCATTCTGAGGCAAAAGTGCGTTCACCATAAAGTTTTTCAAGCGTCACCAGGACTGGCAGGCTCCACAAAGGTGTCAAGGTCGATCCCGTCTGCGATGCGAGTGGCTGTGTCGATGAAGGTCTCCATGAAATCTTCGAATCGAAGCTTCTTGGTGTTGGCGACCTGCAACGCCTTCAGCTTTTCTTCGCGAGCTTCTTTGCAGTGCACTCGGACCAGAGATAGCGCCACGTCGGCACCACAACGAGTGGCAGACTTCTTCCATGCCTGCACTCGGATTGGGACGTCCTCCAGCCGAGTCATCAACCCTTCTATTTCTTGCCAGGAATTGTCTTCGGGCCACAGCTCCTTGTCGATCCGGCCGATGACTTCTCTCAGGCGGCCAATGAAAGGTCCAACTTTGCCAAGGCGAATATGCGCTCGGAGCCTGTCCCGGTTGGCTTCGTCGCCGAGTGGAACGTTCGGAACAACCGACCGTTCAATGTTGGCTGCTTCAGCCTCAGCGTCTAGACAAAAATCTGCCAAGAAAAGACAAGCAGAAAGTAAGCGCAGAATAAACTCCAAAGACAAGGAGCACTCAGCAAAAAGCTTACCACCAAGCAGTGCAATCATCTTCCCTGCCCAGTCGCTGACGTACTTCTCCTGCGCCATGCACCGATTGTTCATCAACTTCATCTGACCCATCAGTTCAGTTCTTTGCCTGCCCATTTTCTCAATTTCGGCCACCAATGCCTTGTTGGTCTCCCGGGACTCCTCCAAAGACTTCTCTCTGTCAGCAATATCCCCCTTCACACCAGCCAAGTCATTCACAGTCGCCTTCAATTCCGCAGCAAGCTGAATCTTTTCAGCCATCAGAGCATTGTATGCGGATCCCATTTCGCAAGTCTTCTGCCAAATCAGCGCAAAGGGAAGATTAGACACATTCAACAAGGAAAACAAACAAAACTCAAAGTTCTTCAGACCCCTGCCGATGCAAGCAATCGACAGCGGTTTCGGGGACTACACCCAGTGGGTTCACTAAGAGTGACCCCATTGGCACGAAGCTCGAACAGGCCGGCCCTATTGAGCTACATGACAAACATTCAAGCCTATGAGGCAACTATTACCCGACCTGAGTAACACTACTCTCGGGGACTACACCCAGTGGGTGCACTCGGAGTGCCCCCACTGGTACCATTCGGGCAGATCAGCTCTGATCTGATCAGGTCACGGAAAATGCATATAAAGACAACTGCCGGTGCAAGCACTCGACAGAAGTCCCGGGGACTACACCCACTGGGTTCACTCGGAGTGAACCCATTGCAAACTAATCCTACCGTATCCGAGTATATCACTTAAACCCCCAGTGGGTAACAAGAGGAAATTAAACACTTACTAGCGCACTTACTCGGATATCGTCCCGGAGTTCCAAACTTCTCTTGTACAAAGACGTGGAGTCATACGCTCCCTTGGCGTCACCCACCATTAGCTCCACCTGCACCATGGCCTCCTTGGCGGCCCCCGCTTGGTCTTCCGGGAGGTGTCGGGCGTCGTACTGGACGGTCGACGTACCCGGCACGACAGAAGACTCCTTGGGCATCCGAAGTTCCGCTCCAGTCGGTTCCGCCGCGAGGGGCACCGTCTCAGTCGGCGGCACGTCCATGGTGGGAGCAGCAGCAGATGGGACAACCTCAAGGACAGGCGCCAAAGCTGGCCCTGACCCCCTTTGGTCGTCATCCTCCAGGTGAATCACCTCCGAAGGAAGCCCGACTGAACAACATGAAATTACAGAAAAAGGGCAAGATTAAAGACAGCACTCGTGAAACAATAATACAAACTCTCGGAGACGTGACAGTCCACCTTGCTGGGATGTGGCAGCGTTATCCGTGTCCATGGGATCATCACCTTGGCGCAGCACAGAGGTGGCAGAGGTAGCAGCTCTGTCGAGTAAAATCCACTCGATGGATAAGCATGAGTTCAACTAGATACTGAAGCAAGATGGGAGAACAAGACACTTACGCTGAGGCGACTGGAACAGGGATCCTCATCCGAGGCAAAGCTTTCCAAGGCTTGGGACCGCTAGGTTTTGCCACCTTGGACGGCAGATCCTTGGGCTCGGCAGCAGCGTCCCTAGTCCTCTTCACGCTCCGAGCACTCGGAGCCACGGGAGAGGCTGGCGGAGCACTCGGGGCCGCTGGAGGAGCCGGCGGAGCCGCAGGTTCGTGACGGCGCTTAGTTCGAGGTTCTGATGGTGGAGGTGGCGAGCTCTGCTCCCCAACCTCCCCCTCCTCCTCTTCGGTCTCCTCCTCCGTCTCCCCACTGTCAGAGACGTACTCAGCGCTATCCACGCCGCCCTCCTGGCTGCCCTCCTCTTCCTCAGCTAGATTCCCGTTCGAGACGGGAGAATACCAGTTGGTCCACTCCTGCACAAAACACAGTCGGGAACATCAGACGTCAAGCGGTGGTACAAGAAAAATGATAAATCTAAAAAGATTGAAAGCACTCGACAAGAGGTGCTCACCTCATTCGGAGGAGGATTATCGGCGCGGAAGGGCTTCACCCGCCGGGCTCCTCTGGGGTTCTCGCATGCGCCTGTGATGCCGCGGACCCACGCTGTCACAACCTCCCCGGTCACGCATTCTGGATGAGTCCGAGTGGAATCCTCGGGCCCCATTTAGTGCCACATGGCATGGTGTCGGGCTTGCAGCGGCTGGATGCGCTGACCCAGAAAAGTCTCCAGCAAATCTGTGCCGGTGACTCCCTTGCGGACGACAGCTATCAGCGCGTCGACCAGAGGTTGGATCTGGATCTTTTCTACCTTCGAGAGTGCAAGCTGCCTGGGAGGGGCCAGACGATCTAGGCTAAAGGGTGGCAACCCAGTCGCGGCATTCGGACAAGCAATGTCCTGGCAATAGAACCAGGTCGACTGCCAGTTCCTAACTGACTCGGACAACTGGAGAGGGGGGTAGCTACTCTTCGTTTTCTTCTCGAAGCCTAAGCCCCCGCAGAGCTGGAGGAGATGGGTTTTATCGTCCGACTCGCTAAGATTTTTGACAGTCTGGGACCTAGCGGAGAAGATGTACTTAAAGAGCCCCCAATGGGGGGACATCCAATAAAGCACTCACAAAGGGTGACGAATGCGGCAAGATGGGCTATCGCGTTCGGAGGGAAATGATGGAGCTGCGCCCCGAAGTGATTCATAATACCTCTGAAGAAGGGGTGGAGAGGCAAGGAGAAGCCCCTGAACACGTGGCTGAGCAGCAGGACGCGCTCCCCCTCGTGCGGCGCCGGCTCCATCTCGCCCTCCACCGGCAGCCTCCGCGACTTGTTGGCGATCATGTCGTGCTCCACTAGCTCCAGCAAATCGTCCGCCGTCGCCGTGGAAGGGAGGAAATCCCCCTGCATCCAACCCGCCGGTAGTACCCGCTATCGCTGCTGAGCAGGGGCCGCCCCCTTCTTCTTCTTCTTCGACTCGAGTTTGCTGGTCTGTCCCTTCGTCATGGTGAAGGCAACAGATCCGGCAAGGAGGAGAGGAAGGAGGAGGCTTGGAGCATGCAGGGAGCTATAGGAGGAGCGAGGTAAATGCGAGTAACAAGGGCAGCGCAACAAGAAACCCCCGCCGGAGAGACTTAAATAAGCTTCCGACTGAGTCACTAACAGGTGGCCCCGAAATCTTATCCCCCGACCGGCTGTTGTGATGTTAGTGGAGAAGATAACGGTGCGGTAATCGAGGCGGCAGAAACTACTCGATGGCGATGTCGTCATCCCCGCTGAGCGCGCGGCAACCGAAATTTGAGGATCCCGGAAAATTCGCCGCTGTCAGTTGGACCGGTCACATCGAAAGATTCCGCGGAAGCACTCGGTCCCTGACGGTTCGTTTCACTGATATATTCACTCGGATCACTGGTTGAGAGGATAAAATGGATCGAGGCAAACAACGCCAAAGTCACATCCATACCAGTCGGATCCATACTCCAGGCATCACTTCATCGTTCCAACCCCGATCCATTCGCGGACTAATGATGGGGTTATAGTCCCAGGGTAGGGTCATAGGCCTGCCCTATAGGTCCTACCCAAGGACTACCCTTCATAAAGGACAAGGCCCTTAGTCAGTTCCGATTGAACTAAGGACTCCCCCATCATCCAGTCGGTGACGAGCATTCGGAGCGTATTTAACGTACCGACTGAATTTCACTCTGTACATCGTAACCTCCCAGGAGGGCAACGGTCATACGTTTTCATACACCATTATTAGCATTTAAGGCATACATTACCTGTAACGTAGGCATTTATTCGCCACTATTCCACCCCTGTCCACCGGGCCATTGTGAAGGGTAGCGCACTCTATATAAGCCGCCCTTCCCCACTGGTGCAGGGGTTGGCATTTACTATAATCCTATATTCCACTCGACACTAAGCTCCCAAGAGCACTGAGACGTAGGGCTTTTACCTCCGCCATAGAGGGGCCTGAACTCATACAACCTTGTCGTAGCTAAGGCTCTGCCCATCCTTTCGTACCCTACACATCTACTGTCAGACTTATACCCACGACAGCTACTTTTTTCTACATGCCAATGTATCTGTTCCTACGACTATGAGATCATGCAACTCCCGGACACTGGAGGAATACCTTGTGTGTATCAAACGTCGCAACATAACTGGGTGACTATAAAGGTGCTCTACAGGTATCTCCGAAGGTGTCTGTTGGGTTGGCGTGGATCAAGACCGCGATTTGTCACTCCGTATGACGGAGAGGTATCGCAGGGCCCACTCGGTAATACAACATCACAAACAAGCCTTGCAAGCAATATGACTACAGAGTTAGCCACGAGATTTTGTATTATGGAACGAGTAAAGAGACTTGCCAGTAACGAGATTGAACTAGGTATAGAGATACCGACGATCGAATCTCGGGCAAGTAACATACCGAAGAACAAAGGGAACATCATATGGGATTAACTGAATCCTTGACATAGAGGTTCAACCGCTAAAGATCTTCGTAGAATATGTGGGAGCAATATGGGCATCCAGGTCTCGCTATTGGTTATTGACTGGAGAATGTCTCAGGTCATGTCTACATAGTTCTCGAACCCGCTGGGTCTGCACACTTCAGGTTCGGTGACGTTTCGATATAGTTGAGTTATAGGTGTTGGTGACCGAAGGTTTTTCGGAGTCTTGGATGAGATCCTGGACGTACGGAGGAGCACCGGAATAGTCCAGAGGTAAAGATTGATATATAGGAAGTCCGGTTTTGGTCTCCGGAAGAGTTTCGGGCTCATCGGTAGTGTACCGGGAGTGCCGGGAGGGTACTGGGGGACCACAGGGAGGGGTGTGACGACCCAAGGGCTTCATTGGGTGTGATAGGAGTCATACCATCCCTTGGTGGGCTGGCCTAAGCCTCCCCTAAGGTCCCATGCGGCTGGAGTGGAGGAAAAGGCAAAAAGCCAAAAGGTGGAAAGAGTTTCCAAGTGGGAAGGAGTCCTAATCCTACTAGGATTGGAGGAGGACTCCTCCTCTCCTCCTTGCGGCTAAGGAAAAGGGCCAGCCTTAGGGCGCATACTCCTCCCTCCCTACTCCGATATATACTAGAGGTATTGAGGGTTTTTGGACACACAAATCAGCCACGACTGTCTCTCTCTCCCTCTAGATATGTTTCTCCTCTAGTCTAGTTCGACAGTGCTCAGGCGAAGCGCTGCTGGATTAGTTCACCACAACCACCACTACCACACCACCATGTTGGAGAACTCAACTACCTCTCCGCCCCTCTTGCTGGATCAAGAAGGTGGAGATCATCATCGAGCTATTTGTGTGCTCAAAGCGGAGGTGGCGTACGTTTGGCACTAGATCAGTATGGATCGTGATGGGATCATGGAACGGATCGTGATGAGATCACGGGACGGGCTGCGATTTGAATCGCGAAGATGTTCCACTACATCAACCGCGTTATATATGCTTCCGCTTAGTGATCTATAAGGGTATGTAGAATCACTCTCCCCTCTCATAGATGATCATCACCATGGATAGGTATTGCGTGTGCGTAGGAATTTTTTTGTTTCCCATGCAACGTTCCCCAACAGTGATATCAGACCTAGGTTCATGCATAGATGATATCTCGAGTAAAACACAAAAGAGTGTGTGGGCGTTGATCTTCAATTTGCTGCCCTCCTTAGTCTTTTCTTGATTCAACAGTATTGTTGGATTGAAGCGGCCCGGACTAACATTACTCGTATGCTTACGAGAGACCGGTTTCATCGACTAACATGCAACTTGTTGCACAAAGATGACTGGTGGGTCTCTGTTTCTTCAACTTTAGTTGAATCGGATTTGACCGAGGCGGTCCTTGGAGAAGGTCAAATAGCAATTTGCATATCACAGTTGTGGCTTTGCGTAAGTAAGATGCGATCATACTAGATACCCATAGCAGCCACGTAAAACATGCAACAACAAAGTAGAGGACGTCTAACTTGTTTTTGCAGGGTATGCATGTGATGTGATATGGCCAAAGACATGATATGATATTTGGATGTATGAGATGATCATGTTGTAGTAGTTAAATATCAACTTGAACGTTGATGCTACGGCAACCAGCAGGAGCCATAGGGTTGTCTTTAATTATTTTTGCACTTGGTGATGCTTTTCTTTATCACTAGTAGTAGCTTTAGTAGTAACAGCATAGTTAGCACGATAACCTCGATGGCATCACAAGGATGGAGACCATGATGATGGAGATCATGGTGTGGCGTCGGTGATTGTAACATCCCAATTTTCCAAATTGGGAATGTTTTACAATTGTAGCTAAGCATCTATGCATATTGAATGTCAATAAAGATTTGCATTTGAATTCTTTCAAATTTTTCTTTTGCATTTCTATTTGTTTTCTTCGTGCAAGAAGTGCCGGGAAATAATTTCTTGCAAGCAAGAAAGAGAGGAGGAATATGACCCTCCAAAATGACGAGGGGCACTTTTGATATATTTTGAGCCAAGGAAACACAAACTTTGTGGAGAAAATAATTTCAAAAAGAAAATAAAGCTTTTCGGGTTTTTCTGAAAAAAACATTTTTTAGAAGTTATCATTTTGGCCTTGGAAAAATGTTAAACATGAAGAGATTTTTTTCTGAAAATTTTGGTATATAATACCCTATATTAATTACTTTATTTTGTTTCCTTTTATTATTTTTAGTTTATGTTTTATTAAAAAGCTAAAACGGGAGTATATTTTTTTAAAGGAAACCCGCCCCCGAGCGCCTTATAACCGGCCCACATCCCGCTGGCCTGGGATCCCCTGCCCCTTCCTTTGCGCCAACCGCACCCAGCGCCCCCTACCCTCACCCGCTGACCCTGGGCCCCGCCCCTGCGCCGACCCCACCCGCAGCGCCCCACCCCCGCAGCGCACCCCTCTTCTTCCTCCTTCCTTTCCTTCCTCCCTCTTCCTTTCCTTTCCCTGGCCCCGAGCCTACCAAGCTCACCGGAGCACCGATCCCCTCCCGGATCTCTCTCACCTTCCCCTTCCCGAGCCCCCTAGCCCCCTAATAAAGCCCCTCCGCCACCGCACCCCGTTCCCCACCTCGCCGCCCCAGCCCTCGCCCCACGCCGCCCCACGGAAACCTCGTCGGAGCTCCAAGCTCACCCGAGGCCCCAGCCCCTGCTGCTCCTTCCCCGCCCCCGAGCTTGCCCCTCCACCGCCACAGAACGACGGGGGAGAAGCCCCGCCGTCTCCCCGACCCGTCGCCACCGCCGGAGACCCACCGGAGCTGCCCCTCCTCACCTCACCGCCTCGGCCATCGCCGGAAAACTCGCCGGAGAAGACACAACCTACTGTGAGCCGCCCTCTTTCAATTTCAACCGTTGAATCTAGAACCAACGCGTTAGATTAGATCACAGTACCCCTTCGGTTTTTAAATAAAAAACCGAACGGTTTTCTGCCCCACTTATTATTTAGCCGTAGAATTTTGTTTAATTTTAGGCCTTTCGCTAGTTAACACCGCAGCGCACACCTCCCTGACCAATCAAGAGCTGCCACGTAGACCCATGTTCGTTAGATCTAGTTTTTTTTCTGTTTTAGTTTCAAAAACAAAGAAAGTTTGAATATTGTTTTCTTTATAACTTTTGTTCTAGGACTCCAATGAGGATGATTCTTTTTCCAGTAGATACCAATTTTTCTGTAGTGTTTAAAAAATATAATTTGTCTATGTTTAAAATTTTCAAATTTGAATTAGATCAGATTTAGTTTAAACCTTGCTTTGCTTATTCCAGGAGTTTAAAATATGATTTTTATTTGATTCTTTTTGCTACTGTTTCCTAGTGATTATATATTACTGTATTATAAGTTTCAAATTTTTTAAATACTTTTACTTGGGGTTTTAACAGAAACAATTTCTGCCTTTGTTCGGTGGAGTGAATTCTTTCACTTTAGGCCATAGCTACTTTATGCTTGTGATGTTATTTTACTTGTTGATGATTGTAGTGCTTATGGTGTGTATTTGTTTGTATCGGTAGATCACCCGGAGTGCGAAGCTTGTTACTTAGAAGCGCTCGATCAAGACAACTATCATCAAGGCAAGTCATTTTGATCATACTATCTCCTATATTTTCTATGCATGGTAGTTTCACCTTTCTTTGCCCAATTGCATGCTGAGTAGGTACTTGGAAATTTGAATTATAGGTTGTAGTATCATGTGGTAGGCACACAACAACCCCGATACTTGGCCCGGCACGACAAAATTCATATTGCTATGCTTGAGTAGACGGGATTCTAGTTGAGTGCATAACACGAGTGATGCGAGGATAATTAAATAACCAAGACCGATTAAGTCAGATTTTCAAGACCTCGTGAAGCAATGCAACTCTGGGTGAAGGACGGTTTGACGGGCTCCCTGGAGAAACCAGTGGACGACCCCGGGATGCTGGAGACGTTCCATGACATCTTGCGGAAAGCTTCAACCAGGCTCGAAGAGACGGACGGAGGCTTCAAGACCCAAGGCTTACCTGCACAGCCACGATCATTATGGGCTCTGGCTTGGTTGGACAACGCGGCGACTCTGGACAGGCGGTGCTAGAAGATGTACAAGAACGGTAGGAATGGATGGGCACCGACAGGGATTCAGAGGGACCCGTTGAAAGACCATGTTTTGATCATCCGGTCTTCAAACACCCTGAAGTGCGAGGACATACTCGGAGGCGATCAAATCTTGTGGGGAACGTGTGCAAAACTCTGCAGAGTGCCCAAACCTAATCCATTAGCCGTGTCCACGGTCATGGACAACTTGAGCCGAAGGCATTGAAATTTTCCCTGAACTCTCGACACAACTTAATAATGATGTGGGAATTATCAACAACTCGGGTACGAGAATTGGTTGGCGGAACCATCTCGTTAACAACAAACAATGTAGTAATATTTTTTTGCTTTCAACCCTCTCTTGTTGTAGGAGAAAATTGGCTTTATGCAAAACTTATAGCCCCACCTGCCAAATATGCATGTAGAGATAGTTGGTTATTATTTTCCCTCTCTTCGATGACTAGCCGGCATATTCCATATGCTGACCTACACTGCTGCAACGTATCATGTTGCAGAGTACTTTTCCGACCAAGAGTGAGGCTACGATCTACGCTCAGCGACATGCCCTGGAGTCGGATGGACTCGTCTACCTGATGCTTCCGCTAGTCTTCGTTAGATATCTCATGAGATGGCCTTCAGCCACTTTATTGTAAGCCATTATTGTAATAAAGTACTCGATATGAGATTTCGATTAATAAAGCTGTGTGATTGAAATCTTGATATATACATTGATGTACTGAGTGTGTACCAGCATGATCTTGGGATGGTACGGAAACACCACAGGCTTGACTCGTATTGAGTCGGGTCGCTACAGAAATGGTATTCAGAGCACACGCTGACCGTAGGACGTAACCTCTAGGAATGGAAAAGCCTTAGGAAGAAAACTATTTTCTTATGTCTATAAATCCTCTATTTCCTCTTCTGATCATTTCTGACTTCTCTCTGATTTTCCAATGTTTTAGATGGCCACCTTCATCCCCGTTAAGTTCACGGAGTTTTGCGAGCCCGAAGCCACTATGCCTTTCGGAAAGGAGCTGATACAGATCACCAAGGACTTGAGGATTGCTCTGCCGACTATCACAGGGAAGCCTACTTCGTCTTACCCGGAGGATTCACGCTACAGGATTGAGGTGCACGTTCCCGGAAGGACATTCGAGCCGCGCACTGAGCCTGTGGACTTCAAGTTCATCGCACCCAACTGGATTCTCGGAAGGGACATGGCGGTCCATTGTGCACTCGGACGTATCAAGGAAGTGTACAGAGGCTGCCCTATTTCACCGGACCTATTTACGGTATCCCGGAGAGGAGAAGATGGAGAAATCATCTCAAGCAAGACCAAGGACGCTCTCCTGTCCTATGCCCAGACCTTGGAGAAGCACAGCGGGACTCTAGAGCATCGTGTGATCAAGGACGCTGGGAAGATCAAGCAATTGTCGCTCCGCGAACTCGAACTCGAAGAAGCAGCCCGGGAAGCCCACTATGAGCACGAATTGGAGGTGAAGGACTTTCTGTAGAGGATCGAGAAACTGAAGACTCGAGTCGCATACCTGGAGGAGGAACTGGACATGGGTGAGAACCTTCATCCCGAAGGAGACGTAGCCCCCTTGATCAGCAATGAGGAGGACTATGAAGAAAGCTCCACCGAAGGACCCACCACCATGCTTTTCTGAGGACGACACTTAGACTAGTCCACAAAATTTATCTTATCGTTAAATGCTTAGGCCGATGTTTAGGTTATCGAATTTTGTATCCCCGTGTGTGAACCTTTTGTGATGGTATTGAATAAAATGTGTGGTGTGATACTCGTTTGTTGCATTTCATATGGGTAGTGTAATTACTCTCTAGACCATTGTTCTATGCTAATCTCACCCCTCTACAAACACCAGATACCTCCGAGACGTGCCCCTGCTTCCAACTTCCCGCCGGAACTCACTCAGTTGATTCAGCAATAGAATACCCTGATGCAGCTGATCATCCAGAACCAGAACAATAACAACAACCATCATCCACCCCAGGCCGACAATCTCACCCGTTTCCTGAGGTTGAACCCTCCGACTTTCTCCAGCAGCATTGAGCCCATTGTGGGAGATGATTGGCTCTGCAAGATGGAGCGGGAACTAATCACTGCTGGTTATACTGAAGCTGAGAAGGTGCGCTTTGCCGCGCATCAACTTGAAGGCCCTACAGCTGCATGGTGGGAGAACTACACCACCACATACCCCATTGTTGGAGTCACTTGGGAGAAGTTCAAGCAAGCCTTCCGCACCGCACATGTCTCAGCTGGTGCAATGAGTCTGAAGAAGCGTGAGTTTCGCAACTTACGCCAGGGAAATCGCTCTGTGGCTCAGTATGTCGATGAATTCAGCATGCTCGCCCGTTATGCACCTGGAGATGTGGCCGATGATGCGGCCAACCAGGAAAAGTTCTTGGAGGGACTCAATGATGAGCTGAGCATTCAGCTGACTGTAGCCAACTTCAACAACTACCAGGAGCTGGTAGATAAGGCCCTCATCTTGGAGGGGAAACATCAGCAGATGGAGAACCGCAAGCGGAAGTATGGCAATGGAAAGTTCAACTCCGGCACTCACCAGAAGCCTCGCTACACCCCCTATTCAGGGAATACCGGGACTGGATCCGGTAAGTTTGGAGGACACGTCCAGCACAACCACCCAGTGCACAACCATGAAGAAAATGGGAACCACCGCAACAACAGCAACTTCGAGAATGGCGGTACCGGCACTCAGCATCATTCAGCTCCAGCTCAGAAGGATCTGAATCACATCACCTATTTCAAGTGTCAGAAGACGGGACACTATGACACTGAATGTCCCCAGAACAAGCAGGGAAATGGAAACGGCAACGGCAACTCTGCAGCAAAGAAGCCCAATCCTTTTCCTCGAGCTGAGGTGAATCACATTGATGTTGAAGAGGTCTATGATCACCCGGATACAGTGGTTGGTAAGTTTTTGCTAAATTCACGTCCAGTATTGGTACTTTTTGATTCTGGTGCAACGCATCCATTCATATCAAGGGTAGTTGTGGAAAAGTATAGTTTGCCAACTAGAACCCTCAGCCAGCCTATTAAGGTCAGTTCCCCAGGAGGCATGATGACAGCCGGGATAGGATGCCATGCTTTGAGTCTCAACATCGAGAACCATAAGTTTCCCACCGACCTCATCGTATTAGAGTCTTAGGGATTGGATGTAATCCTAGGCATGGATTGGTTGGCCAAGTACGAAGGGAATATTGAATGTGCCCTTAAGTCTATTTTGCTCACCACCCCCGAGCAAAAGCGGATTAAGTACGTGTCTCAGCGCTCGACACGGAGTAAACGAGTGAACTCTCTCACGGGAGTAGTCCACGAGGAAGTACCGATTGTACAAGAATACCCAGATGTATTTTCGGAGGAATTGCCAGGCATGCCACCGGATAGAGAGATTGAGTTCCTGATTGAGCTATTACCCGGAACAGCCCCGATATCCAAGAGACCCTATCGGATGCCCGCAAATGACTTGGTAGAAATCAAGAAGCAAATTAAGGAGTTGTTGGACAAAGGGTATATTCGCCCAAGTTCTTCACCTTGGGGAGCCCCAGTGCTCTTGGTTGAAAAGAAGGATAAGTCCTTGAGAATGGTAGTCGATTATCGTGCATTGAACGAGGTGACCATCAAGAACAAGTACCCCTTGCCGATGATCAATGATCTGTTTGACCAGTTAGTTGGAGCCCGAATATTCTCCAAGATCGATCTTCGATCCGGGTATCATCAGCTGAAGATTCGTGAACAGGATATACCCAAGACAGCCTTCACCACTCGGTATGGCTTGTATGAGTACACGGTCATGTCATTTGGACTGAGTAATGCTCCGGCATATTTTATGAATCTGATGAACAAGGTATTTATGGAATACTTGGACAAGTTTGTCGTGGTGTTCATCGATGACATACTGATATTCTCCAAGAACGAGAAGGAACACAAGGAACATCTGCGTCTAGTTCTGGAGAAACTTCGAGAGCATCAGCTGTATGCGAAGTTCAACAAATGTGAATTTTGGTTGAAGGAAGTCGGATTCCTCGGACACGTCATTTCAGGAGAAGGAATAGCAGTGGACCCTGTCAAGGTCGCAGCAGTCACTGAATGGGTAGCACCCACTTCAGTTAAGGAGATCCGCAGTTTCCTCGGACTTGCCGGATATTACCGGAGGTTCATTGAGAATTTCTCAAGGATAGCCAAGCCCATGACAGAGTTGTTGAAGAAGGAGTCCAAGTATGTTTGGACTGAGGAATGTGAATCAAGTTTTCAAGAGTTGAAGAAACGTCTGGTTACAGCCCCAGTGCTGATATTGCCGAACATTCGGAAGGATTTCCAGGTTTACTGTGACGCTTCTCGTCAAGGACTCGGAGGAGTGCTCATGCAAGAAGGTAAAGTTGTAGCCTATGCATCCAGACAGCTCATACCCCATGAGTTGAATTATGCCACGCATGACTAGGAGCTAGCAGCCGTAGTGCACGCTCTCAAGACCTGGAGACATTTCCTGATCGGAAATAGTTGTGATGTTTACACTGATCACAAGAGCCTGAAATATATCTTCACGCGGAAGGAGTTGAACCTCAGACAGAGGCGATGGCTAGAATTGATCAAGGACGATGACATGAGATTGCATTATCACCCAGGCAAGGCAAATGTTGTAGCCGATGCGTTGAGCCGCAAGAGTTATGTGAACACACTCATAGCAGGAGGATTACCCCAGGAGTTAGCTGATGATCTCCGAGAGCTCAAATTGGAAATAGTTCCAAGAGGATTTGTAGCCACACTGGAAATTCAGTCCACTTTGACAGAAAAGATCCGCGAAGCACAGAAATCAGACAAGGAGATAGCTAAGATTAAGCAGAAAATGAAAGACGGGAAGGCTAAAGGTTTTCGTGAGGATGAGCACAGAACTTTATGGTTTGAGGATCGCATTTATGTGCCCAATGATCCCGAACTCAGGAAGTTGATACTTCAGGAGGCCCATGATTTCCCGTACTCGATACACCCCGGCAACACCAAGATGTATCTGGATCTGAAAGAAAGTTTCTGGTGGATAAGAATGAAGAAAGACATTGCCGAGTTTGTAGCAATATGCGATGTTTGTCAGCGAGTGAAAGTCGAGCATCAGAAGCCAACAGGTTTGCTTCAACCTCTGTCGATACCCGAGTGGAAATGGGAAAAGCTTGGTATGGACTTCATCACACGATTACCCAGGACCCATTCTGGCTATGATTCTATTTGGGTTGTGGTCGATCGTTTGACCAAGGTAGCTCACTTCATTCCCATGAAGACTACTTACACGAGTGCAAAGTTGGCCAAGATATATATGACCAGGATCGTATGTCTGCATGGAGTACCGGAGAGTATTGTGTCAGATAGAGGGACTCAGTTCACATCAAATTTTTGGCACCAACTGCATGAAACCTTGGGAACGAGATTGGAGTTCAGTACAACTTTTCACCCACAGACAGATGGACAAACCGAGAGAGTCAATCAGATTCTGGAGGACATGTTGAGAGCTTGTGCACTAGACTATGGGTCTAGTTGGGATGACAATTTGCCTTATGCCGAGTTCTCATACAACAACAGCTTTCAGACCAGTCTGAAGATGGCCCCTTTCGAAGCTCTATACGGAAGGAGGTGCAGAACACCGTTGATGTGGGATGGAGTTGGACACCGACAACTTTTTGGTCCCGACCTTATCCGAGATTCTGAAGAGAAGGTCAAGCTGATTCGTGACTGACTCAAGATAGCTCAGTCCAGGCAGAGAAGTTATGCTGACAGCAAACGCAAGGAAGTAACATACGAAGTGGGAGACCGAGCATGTCTTCGGGTGTCTCCACTTCGAGGAATCAAGAGATTTGGTGTGAAAGGAAAGTTAGCACCCCGTTTCATTGGCCCCTACAAAATTCTTGAACGTAGAGGCGAAGTTGCTTATAAACTGGAACTGCCGGAAGGATTGTCCAGAGTTCATGATGTCTTCCATGTTTCCGAGTTGAAGAAATGCCACGCTGAGATGGCTGATGTTCCGTTGAGAGATACAGTGCCCCTAGAGGCCATACAGCTTGACAGTGATCCGATGTATGAGGAGAAACCCGTCAGGATTCTCGAGACTAACAACAGAGTTACCCGCAGCAAGATCATCAAGTTCTGCAAGGTGTTGTGGAGCCACCACACCGAGGAAGAAGCCACCTGGGAACGAGAAGAAGATCTTCGTCGAGACCACCCGCACCTATTTTCTAGCCAACCCGAATCTCGAGGGCGAGATTCATCTTAAGGTGGGTAGGTTTGTAACATCCAATTTTCCCAATTGGGAATGTTTTACAATTGTAGCTAAGCATCTATGCATATTGAATGGCAATAAAGATTTGCATTTTAATTCTTACAAATGTTTCTTTTGCATTTCTATTTGTTTTCTTCGTGCAAGAAGTGCCGGGAAATAATTTCTTGCAAGCAAGAAAGAGAGGAGGAATATGACCCTCCAAAATGACCAGGAGCACTTTTGATATATTTTGAGCCAAGGAAACACAAACTTTGTGGAGGAAATAATTTCAAAAAGAAAATAAAGCTTTTAGGGTTTTTCTGAAGAAAAAAACATTTTTCAAAAGTTTTTATTTTGGCCTTGGAAAAATGTTAAACGTGTAGAGATTTTTTTTCTGAAAATTTTGGTATATAATACCCTACATTAATTATTTTATTTTGTTTCCTTTTATTCTTTTTAGTTCCTATTTTATTAAAAAACTTAAACGGGAGTATATTTTTTTAAAGGAAACCCGCCCCCCGAGCGCCTTATGACCGGTCCACATCCCGCTCGCCCGGGATCCCCTGCCCCTTCCTTTGCGCCAACCGCACCCACCGCCCCTACCCTCACCCGCTGACCCTAGGCCCCGCCCCCGCGCCGACCCCACCCGCAGCGCCCCACCCCCGCAGCGCACCCCTCTTCTTCCTCCTTCCTTTCCTTCCTCCCTCTTCCTTTCCTTTCCCTGGCCCCGAGCCTACCAAGCTCGGCGGAGCGCCGGTCCCCTCCCGGATCTCTCTCACCTTCCCCTCCCCGAGCCCCCTAGCCCCCTATATAAAGCCCCCTCCGCCGCCGCACCCCGTTCCCCACCTCGCCGCCCCAGCCCTCGCCCCACGCCGCCCCACGCAAAGCTCGTCGGAGCTCTGAGCTCATCCGAGGCCCCAGGCCCAGCTGCTCCTTCCCCGCCCCCGAGCTTGCCCCTCCACCGCCACAGAACGACGGGGGAGAAACCCTGCCGTCTCCCCGACCCGTCGCCACCGCCGGAGACCCACCGGAGCTGCCCCACCTCGCCTCACCGCCTCGGCCATCGCCGGAAAACTCGTCGGAGAAGACACAGCCTACTGTGAGCCGCCCTCTTTTAATTTCAACCGTTGAATCTAGAACCAACGCGTTAGATTGGATTACAGTACCCCTTCGGTTTTTAAATAAAAAACCGAATGGTTTTCTGCCCCACTTATTATTTAGCCGTAGAATTTTGTTTAATTTTAGGCCGTTCGCTAGTTAACACCACAGCGCACACCTCCCTGACCAATCAGGAGCTGCCACGTAGACCCCTGTTCGTTAGATCTAGTTTTTTTTCTTTTTCTGTTTTAATTTTAAAAACAGAGAAAGTTTCAATTTTTTTTTCTTTATAACTTTTGTTCGAGGACTCGAATGAGGTTGATTCGTTTTCCAGTAGATCCCAATTTTTCTGTAGTTTTTCAAAACATATAATTTGTCTACGTTGGAAATTTTCAAATTTGAATTAGATCAGATTTAGTTTAAACCTTGTTTTGCTTATTCCAGGAGTTTAAAAAATGATTTTTATTTGATTCTTTTTGCTACTGTTTCCTAGTGATTATATATTACTGTATTATAAGTTTCAAATTTTTTAAATACTTTTACTTGGGGTTTTAACAGAAACAATTTCTGCCTTTGTTCGGTGGAGTGAATTCTTTCACTTTAGGCCATAGCTACTTTATGCTTGTGATGTTATTTTACTTGTTGATGATTGTAGTGCTTATGGTGTGTATTTGTTTGTATCGGTAGATCACCCGGAGTGCGAAGCTTGTTACTTAGAAGCGCTCGATCAAGACAACTATCATCAAGGCAAGTCATTTTGATCATACTATCTCCTATATTTTCTATGCATGGTAGTTTCACCTTTCTTTGCCCAATTGCATGCTGAGTAGGTACTTGGAAATTTGAATTATAGGTTGTAGTATCATGTGGTAGGGACACAACAACCCCGATACTTGGCCCGGCACGACAAAATTCATATTGCTATGCTTGAGTAGACGGGATTCTAGTTGAGTGCATAACACGAGTGATGCGAGGATAATTAAATAACCAAGACCGATTAAGTCAGATTTTCAAGACCTCGTGAAGCAATGCAACTCTGGGTGAAGGACGGTTTGACGGGCTCCCTGGAGAAACCAGTGGACGACCCCGGGATGCTGGAGACGTTCCATGACATCTTGCGGAAAGCTTCAACCAGGCTCGAAGAGACGGACGGAGGCTTCAAGACCCAAGGCTTACCTGCACAGCCACGGTCATTATGGGCTCTGGCTTGGTTGGACAACGCGGCGACTCTGGACAGGCGGTGCTAGAAGATGTACAAGAACGGTAGGAATGGATGGGCACCGACAGGGATTCAGAGGGACCCGTTGAAAGACCATGTTTTGATCATCCGGTCTTCAAACACCCTGAAGTGCGAGGACATACTCGGAGGCGATCAAATCTTGTGGGGAACGTGTGCAAAACTCTGCAGAGTGCCCAAACCTAATCCATTAGCCGTGTCCACGGTCATGGACAACTTGAGCCGAAGGCATTGAAATTTTCCCTGAACTCTCGACACAACTTAATAATGATGTGGGAATTATCAACAACTCGGGTACGAGAATTGGTTGGCGGAACCATCTCGTTAACAACAAACAATGTAGTAATATTTTTTTGCTTTCAACCCTCTCTTGTTGTAGGAGAAAATTGGCTTTATGCAAAACTTATAGCCCCACCTGCCAAATATGCATGTAGAGATAGTTGGTTATTATTTTCCCTCTCTTCGATGACTAGCCGGCATATTCCATATGCTGACCTACACTGCTGCAACGTATCATGTTGCAGAGTACTTTTCCGACCAAGAGTGAGGCTACGATCTACGCTCAGCGACATGCCCTGGAGTCGGATGGACTCGTCTACCTGATGCTTCCGCTAGTCTTCGTTAGATATCTCATGACATGGCCTTCAGCGACTTTATTGTAAGCCATTATTGTAATAAAGTAGTCGATATGAGATTTCGATTAATAAAGTTGTGTGATTGAACTCTTGATATATACATTGATGTACTGAGTGTGTACCAGCATGATCTTGGGATGGTACGGAAACACCAGAGGCTTGACTCGTATTGAGTCGGGTCGCTACAGTGATGATGGAGATCATGCTGGTGCTTTGCTGATGGAGATCAAGAAGCACAAGTTCATGGTCATATCATGTCACTTATGATTTGCTTGTGATGTTAATCCTTTTATGCACCTTATTTTTCTTAGGACGACGGTGGCATTATAAGGTGATCCCTCACTAAAATTTAAAGATAAAATTGTGTTCTCCCTGACTATGCACCGTTGCGACAGTTCGTTGTTTCGAGACACCACGTGATGATCGGGTGTGATAGACTCAATGTTCACATACAACGGGTGCAAAATAGTTACACACGCGAAACACTCGGGATAAACTTGACGAACCTAGCATGTACTGACATGGCCTCGGAACACAAGAGTCTGATAGGTCGAGCATGAATCATAGAGTTGATATGATCAACATGGAGATGTTCACCATTGAAACTATACTTAGCTCACGTGATGATCGGACTTGAGTTAGTGGATTTGGATCATGCGACACTCGAATGACTAGAGGGGTGTCAATTTGAGTGGGAGCTCCTAAGTAATATGATCAATCGAACTCATTATCATGAACATAGTCAAAAAGTCTTTACAAATTATGTTGTAGCTTGTGTTGTAGCTCTATTGTTTTTGATATGTTCCTAGAGAAATTTTAGTTGAAAGATGATAGTCGCAATTATGCGGACTGGGTCCGTAAACTAAGGATTGTCCTCATTGCTGCGCAAAAGGCTTATGTCCTTAATGCACCGCTCGGTGTGGTGAACCCCGAGCGTTGTCTGTGGATGATGCGAACATCTGACATACATGTTTTTGATGACCACATGATAGTTCATTGCATAATGCTTAAACGGCTTAGAATTGAGGCGCTTAAGACGTTTCGAACATCGCGGGACATACGAGATGTTCCAAGAGATGAAATTGATATTTCAGGCTCGTGCCCGTGTTGAGAGGTATGAGACCTCCCACAAGATTCTTTGTCAACAAAGTAAGGGAGAAAAGCTCAATCATTGAGCATGTGCTCAGATTGTCTGGGTACTACAATCGCTTGAATCGAGTGGGAGTTGATCTTCCTGATAAGATAGTGATTGACATAGTTCTCCAAAGTCACTGCCACCAAGCTACTGGAGCTTCCTGATGAACTATAGCATATCGGGGATGAATAAGATGATCCCTGAGTTATTCGCGATGTTTGACACCGCGAAGGTAGAAATCAAGTAGGAGCATCAAGTGTTGATGGTTAGTAAAACCACTAGTTTCGAGAAGAGCAAGGGTAAGAAGGGATACTTCATGAAAGGCAAACCAGTTGCCGCTCTAGTGAATAAACCCAAGGTTAAACCCAAACATGAGACTAAGTGCTTCTATTATGAGGGGAACGGTAGCTAGATTGGAACTATCCTAGTTACTTGGTAGATGAGAAGGCTGGCGAAGTCGACAAAAGTATATTGGATATACATGATATTGATGTGTACTTTACTAGTCCTCCTAGTAGCATCGGGGTATTAGATACCGGTTCGGTTGCCAAGTGTTAGTAACTCGAAATAAAAGCTATGTAATAAACGGAGACTAGCTAAAACTGAGGTGATGATGTTTGTTGGAAGAAATTTCAAGGTTGATGTGATCAAACATCACATGCTCCCTCTACCATCGGGATTAGTGTTGAACCTAAATAAATGTTATTTGGTGTTTGTGTTGAGCATGAACATGATTAGATCGTGTTTATTGCAATATGATTATTCATTTAAAGAGAATAATGGTTATTCTATTCGCTTGAATAAATACCTTCAATGGTTTGTTGAATCACGGTCGTAGTGATACACATGTTCATAATATTGATGCCAAAAGATACAAAGTAGTAACGATAGTACCACTTACTTTTGGCACTGTCGCTTGAGTCATATTGGTGTAAAACGCATGAAGAAGCTCCATACTGATGGATCTTTGGACTCACTCGTTTTTGAAACGTTTGAGACATGCAAACCATGTCTATTGGTGTAAACGCATGAAGAAACTCCATGCAAACGGATCGTTTGGACTCACTTGACTTTGAATCACTTGAGACATGCAAATCATGCCACATGGGCAACATGACTGAAGGCCTCATTTTCAATGAGATGGAATAAGAAAGTAACTTGTTGGAAGTAATACCTTTTGATGTATGCAGTCCAATGAGTGTTGAGGCACGCAGTGGTATCATTATGTTCTTACTTTACAGATGATTTGAGTAAATACTGGTATATTTACTTGATTGTTGAAAAGTTCAACTATGTTCGACTAAGTTTATAGAGAAGTAAGTATCGATATCTACAATACCAAATCAATATAACTAGATTCGTAATGAAATATTTTTCAGATTTTGTTTACTTGATCCTGTAGATAATGATAGTTTTTCCTATGAAATTGGTCCAACATAGAAAATATTGACTTCTATACAAAGTAATACAAATTATATGTTAAAACAGATGGAGTTGATCGCAACTTTTTGCGATGGCAAAATATGAGGTTGGATATAGGGAGGATATTCTTTCACAAACAATGCAAATGTCTGGCCTTATTTCAGTAAGTAAGAAGAGGTTTAATAAATACCCCCGTCTTGCTTGAAAAGAGGGTGTATAAATTTTGTCTGAAGTCAAATAGTGCAAAGTTTTACTTGGTTTGTAAGTAAACTATCAACATTTGCAATACCAAATTGGTATACTGCATAGACAATAAGTAAATTCCATGTATATTCATTTAGCATTCTTGTCGTTAATAGTTTTTCATACAAACTATTTATTTTTTGACATTATACAAAATTTATATGCTCCCTTTTGGAGTCAGAGGGAGTACATGAGAAAGAAAGTCATAGACCCAAGATGAGCAACGCCAACTAATTTTCAAACAGTCATATCTTTGGTGTTGCTAGTACTAACAACATAGAGGAAGAGTTGTGGAAAATGCTTGCATTATGGCTATTTCGAACATTCCAAATATGATCAATGCTTACATTACGCATCTACTTCACGAGTCCTTCACCGAACGGAAGCTAAGCCAAGTGTACGTTAAGGCGATCGATTTCTACTCAACCATTGATCATATTTCAAATGTGTGTGGCATGCCAATATTTTATGTGACTGGATAAGAGATCTCTACTAACATATTTATCTTGATTTCAACATGTAACCATTCATAGCAAAAGACTTACCTAACATGCAACCATCCATGGTAAAAGACTCACCTCAACACAACGAACCGTGGATGGTGAAAGACTCATCTCAACATGCAACCATGCATGAAAAATAATAATTGTAGACACAATAAATAATTATTTTATAACTATTCAATCATCAAATGCAATAAATCATTTTATTTGTTCGCATTTTTTAATCCAAATATCAATGCTCCAATCACACTCGACTATATTGCAACAATTTAGTGTCAAAGTAAGTGGCCCCTCTCCTAGGATGGAAGTGCTTGCTAATGACGCATGCATACAAAGGAGGGCCTTCCTTTAAACCTTTCTGTTGATGCTGTTGCTGGAAAGGGCAATGATGGATCGGTGGCACATGTCGAGCCTGCATCAAGGAAGAATAATGGAGAGCCGGAGGAACTCGAAAAGGTTGTGATAAAGTCAATTGAAGGCAAAGATGCGCCATCAAACCATGCTTTAAGATCTGTCTGTTTTGACCTAAGCAACACGTTCAAGATTTCCAATTGACCCTCTTTTGACCGATCGACTGATTGTGAATCAATGGAAACTACATATCCTATCCAGTGGAGGACACACACACACACATCTCTCTCTAGCGTTGCTTGCATATCACCCTATAAATCTTTTAGCTTTATTAGAAAGGAATGGGACGATGGAGTTAGCATGAGGGGTACACAACATGGCCTACCAACTCGATGGTAAAGGGAAGGGAGGAAAATAACACAGAGATGGGTATGAACTTTTGATGGACCCTCCTAAGATTTGAGTCACCCACAGCAGGCCAGCCACATATTACAACAAAGATTGCTGGTACAGATTCTGCAAAACAAAAGGGCATTGCCAAAAAAAATTGCCCTGTTAGTTAGTTGGCCAATAATCATTTTATTCCTGGTAACCATGCAGGCCATTTCCACCGGAAAACATCAACAAAATGTCATGAAAATACCCGGTAGTGAAAACACCAAACCTAAAAAAGGAATCTTCAATGAGAAAGAGGCACGGGATGAAAATAATAAAGGATGCTACTATCTAGCGGTCGCACTACAAGCATACTAGGAGCAATAATTGTACACACATGTGCTGTAACTTGCTGAAGTGACCGTAGTGGCGCATCCCCGAATTTCCACAAGAAAATGAAGTGCATCTGTCGCACATCCTGAAGAATGGTGACGGGTATTGTAGCTCAGTTTGACCACTGAATTAGTAGATCATACTACTACGCCTTGTCTCGCGGATTCTCATATTACGGTCAGCTGGTCAGTAATATGTGTAAACAAAGTCTTCGGTGAAAACAACACGGAAAAGGTGTCTTCCTTCACATGCAGTAGTAGAGTTACTTTCTTCCTAAATCCAGACATGCACATCGAGTCCAGATATCCTTGACGCGACAGTTTACCTATCGGATCACTTGCATTAGTGGGGTGGATCCTGGGCGGGAGGGACAGATTAAATGCCCCCTCGCTGTCTGGGCTACGTTGTGCGGGTGACGTTGCTTGCAGATTTCATCAGCGAGAAGAGAACAAAAACCAAATCTACGGAGGGCCGTAGCTGGCTGTGCATGCAGGCCAGACACGCAGTGCATGGTGGCGTGCGGCGGAATGCTAATAATAATAAAGTGGGGTTAAGCTAAAGCCCTCCTACGTACTCCTAGGGCCGAGGAGATCCGAGAAAGATCCTCGTCCTTGATGGCCCCCCCACGTACTACACCACTCTCCTTCCATTGCTGCCATGCATGTAGCTGCCACGCCTGTCAGCTGTAGGAGTAGTACGCAAGTCACATGGATCCGGTGGTTTGTTCTCACCTGCCGCCACCAGCTAAGCCGCTAGCTTATCTATATACTGTATCTTGTCTGTGTAAGTACGTACTTGGATCGTATATGGATGGGGCACGTACAACTTTTCTTCTTGGTCTTGTGAAGCACGGTGCGGCCGAGCGGGCAGGGATGCACGACGGTGCGGCCTCCTGCTTCGCCACGGACCACGGAGCGCGGAGCGCGGCGATATGCGAATCCCGCGCGTCCCGGCCGGCGCTTGACCGGCGAGACCGAGACCGAGACCGCGAGCCGCATGGGTTTCCACACCAGCCTGACATCGCACTCGCACGCACGGCACAGACGGAGGGAGTACTCGGCCCGATTGAAGCAGCGGTCGATGTCCGGGACCTGGCCGAAAGCCCCGCCTCGCATTCAAGCGCCGAAAGGAGGCCGCCATTAACTCGTCTCCTGCTCCGGCTACTGTACGGGTGATCCTGCCTCGCGTACGGGGAGTCATCGGGGAGGGGATCTCGCCGTATCTCTCGCCCGCCGCGCCGCGCAGCGCACACGCACGCACGCAGCCGCGACGCCAGTAGGAGTAGTATTTGATTTGACCCGCGGGCGTACGTACGTATACAACGCACGGGGAGGCAGAGGGCAAAGGGCGCGGAACGGGAGGTTGGCTCGTCCGGATCGCCGGATCCGAGGGAGATTGAGTCTACAAAGTTAGGAGCAAAGCGCTGACCCATTTCCTCTGCTCGCATTCATTTGGATCGCGACAGATAAAAAATTGACCCAACGTACGAGTTAAAATAAGCGCGTTTGTTTTTCATCCGTTCATGATATATTCTGGACGCAAATTTAGAGGTCATTTGTGTCGTCGCGGACACGGAGCGGGCACGCGTCTCGCTCGCGTTATCCTTCCCTGACTCGCCAGTCGATGTCACGATCTCTCCTTCTTATCTCCTCTCCCTCATCCGTCGCCCGCAAGCACACAAACCATAGGCTCCCGACCCCATTTCTCATGGCCACCCTAGCTCTTCAACAGCAAATCTACCGGCGGGGTGCCTCCTTCGTCCCGGTGCGAGAGCTCTATTGATGGATCTGTGGTGGCGATGGAATTTGGTGGTATTTTGCATATCCTATCGGTGGGATTTGGTGAATCAGGCCGCCGGCGGGACTGCGCTTGCCATGCACTGGTCGGGTGCCGGTCCATCAGGTTTGGGCAATCCCTCGGTGCCACATGCATGCGCTCAGACCCCCTTTAGCCGCTCGGGTCTGACCCGTTGCACGTTCGCCAGCAAGGCGACGCCGGCCGCGGCCCTCGTTCGGCATTGACCCAAAAGCTTGTCGGCTCATCTTTGTCGTTCATACAGTGCGATGACTGCTCGTTGCAGGTCGTCCGACGCGTTTTTTGGACACCGGAATATCCCGGTTAGGCATTCATGAAGTTCAAAAATGATGGCGTACGATTTTCGTTTGACCATCCGCTCTTTTCTTGATGCAATTTCGCTAGCTTATATTTCCTTAATATTGTGTGTATAATGGATGTAGTTTTTGGTATTGGAAAGAAGAATACATCGATCTATTGATCTTACGAAATTTGTTAGATGTTCATGCACTTTTATCTAGAATTAAAGGTATATATAGATGAGACTAAAGAAGAGACCAAAGGGGAAGCAACGTCTAATTCTTTAACATCGAAAAAGAAAGACGTTGTACTCAAGAATCCACATATCAACAACGAAGACATGGAGACGATCTTAGCCTTAGTCCAACTAGTAAGAGCAGTTAAGGAAGTTGGACTTCTTTTAAAATGTCTAATTATGGTTCTTGTTTTCTTTGGTATTATATTCGTAGCGAAGAATTGATAAAAATGTATGTTGCATTTTATATAAAAATAATGTTTAAATTTGATTCAACATTGAATGTTGTCCAGCCAAGCGGATGAAAAATGGATCGACGCATTGGACGCTCGGCCGACCTAAATCTGAAACTGGGCGGACACCGAGCGGACGGTCGATCCAAACGAACAAAAGGAGGACAAATACGTCGTCCATTTGGGTCGACGCGTTGGAGTTGCTCTCGTGGGGTGGGTGTCTCCACTAGCCACAACCGGCCTCACGCAAAAACGGATAACGGACAGAACAGGCCGCACAGTGCACGAAAAGGCCAATTCCAAACCATTATCCTAAATGGTTTGACCGCGTCTGTTTGAGGGTAAATGAACAAAATAATACAAACTGTCCACCGCGCGGATCAAACAGACAAATGTCCGCTTTTGATCCATTTCGTGTCCAACTTTGGGTCGCGTTTGCGGTCGAATGGACACACGCGGATGGGCGCGATGCGCGCCCTTGTCCTCCTTCTGGCCCGTCCGTCGGGGACCATCCATGTTCCTCTAACTCTGTCCTTCCCCTTCGCCCTCTGCTCGTGGCCTCTATCAGGGTCGCCACCACCCCCATTACCAGCAGTGTCGCCTTCGATCGAGGTTGTCTACCTCACAACCATGTCGTATCATAAACGACCCACGCCCCGCATTTTGGTAGAGCCTTTTGCCGCCGTTCGCTGCTTCTTGCTGCTGGTGGGAGAGAAGCTACGGCCACCGACGCCGACCGTCGACCCCAACAATTTCCGTCAGACGATGTAGTGGCGTTGGGCGCACACCCACCAACACCAACCTCTCTTTGCGTACTGGACTTATCTTTTCGGTTGCAACTTCACCACAACCGCAAGGTGTTCGACAATTTGCTCACAAGGTATTATGGATAGCAGCGATGAGTTTTTCTTCGACAACATTATTTGTTCATCGGATGATTCGTCCTCGGGTGATGAAGATCTTGTGGCGGCTGCATTGATCGTCCACCACTTTAGTAGGAAGAGACAGAAGGTCTTCCCAATGCATAAGAGTGCTAGGATGGATGTGAAGCGAGCTTTAGTACCGATGGGGTATCGTTCAAAATTCTACATTGACATGAAACACACAGAAGCTTTGAAAGATGATAACTACTTGTGTGGTCATGCATAATATAATCATGGAGAAAAAGCGTGATGATAGCATCTACGACCAAGAGTTTGATTTTTAGGGTCAAAATATTGAGTCTCAGCAGCCATCTCCTACAACCTTCGAATAGTTTGTCCATTTTTATTGTGAACTACGTGATTAGCATACTCATGTCCAGCTTCAAGATGACTTAGTTAAGCATATGTGGACTCACATTGATAACAAATAAATACAATGGTTTAATTTATTTTCACTAAAAAAATTCAAATATGTTGTAAGACTATTTGATATTGTGTTTATTTTGATTGAGTTGTAATAATACTATTTCAGATGTGGACCTATTTGCTATGTTTACTTTGAATTATTTGTTGCATGTTAATCTCGAACGGATGGGATGTGGCCGAAATGCAGTCGTGCGTTGGACGCACAACCGACGCATCCAGAAATCCGTGGGACGCGACCTCATTGCCACCCCCAAACGGACGAAAAACAGAAAAAAAAACGACGTCTATTTGGGTCGTGCATTGGAGTTGGCCTAAGTTTTTTGGTTAGTGTTCACTAATGAGGTTGCATAGCACGAAATTGAAAGGGCAATTAAGTGTGTCTCACTCGACGCACTCGTATCGGTAGTTTTGAGTGAGCTAGAGTGAGCTAAGCCACAACAATAGCACATGGATGGATCCCTTGCATGAGAGGAGACATGAAACATGTGAGTTGTGTACCTACTATCTTCTTTAACCTCAAGTAACATCTGCCATAATCTCCTTTCTCTCTTGCCCGTTCTGATTTATACAACGGTGCTTCGATTCGAGATAAACTCTACGAACAAAAGATGCACATCGATGTTACAGTTTCATTTTAGGACCAGTTCATAGTTTCATCGATTGTAAATGCTCAATTTTGTGTTCATGTTTAAAGATATTTGGGATGAATTATGTCAATTTCGTCGCGGACGGTCGAACGTTTGAAATTTTCTTTGATGAGTAGCTTCATCTCACAGTTCTACACGACATTTGTGTTGCAAGTTTTTTGTTTCAACAATTGTTGATCTCGGCATTCTCTCATCGATCCGCCATGACGTGCATACTGTATTTGTTCTACTGTGTCATCTGCTTGAAATCCCTCCTGTTTGTCCCTCTCGATGTCGGTGTCGTTTCTCCTGACCCCCTCTCGATGCCGTCGTCGTTCCTCTTCACTTCCTTGTGTCCTACTACACTAGAGACATTTTCGGCGTCGGTAATCTCGGCCTCCTCTTACTCTCTTGTACTATTGCACTGACGCTGTCATGGTGCGCATACTGTATTTTTCATCCTATGTTCATTGTGTCCATGCGGACTTTCTCTGCGGCTACAAGGCTAGACCCTAGTTCATCGCGCAGTCGACAGGGTCGCTCGCCCATGACTTTGTGCTCGACGGGTCAGACGTGACGCCACGACCACCATCCATCGCACTCTTCATGATTTGATACACACTGCATTTTTCCTTTCCCGCCTTAGCGTTCTTTCGCACGGACCTTCTCTGTGGCGGCGATGGTAGCAACTAGTTCGCCGCGACGCCGGCAGAAACGCTCATTCGAGGCTCCGTGATCGTCGTGTCGGCCGCGGCGCCGCGGTCACCGTCATCCGCAGTCGCAAAACACAGAGTGTAATTGTGTGTGTTAAGTGTAAGTATTGGCTCTTAACCATATCCCACATGTATAACGTGTAATTGCATGATCCAAACGAATGCAAGAAACCAAACGCTATGCCAAAATTGCTCTTCTAACGCAAGAGTGTTAGATGGAGGCAATCAGACAATTTACATATGTCCATTTTTCATTTAAACAGACTTCATTGAGTCGAGCTCCACGAGTCAGGCTTTACGGAACAAGCAACCAAACACGTCCTATTTGATTTGACCCACGGACGTAAATATGTACTACTTCTGTTTTAAAAGAAGTGACTCAAAAATGACTCTAGTACATATTCAGATCGCGGTGTGATTCCGATCTAGTGTCGAACCACGGCACCTCCACGTTCAACACACGTGCAGCCAGGTGACGTCTCCCGCACCTTGATCCAGCAAGAAGGAGGGAGAGGTTGGGGAAGATCTCCAGCAGCACGACGGCGTGGTGTCGATGGAGAGACAAGGTCTACCGGCAGGGCTTCGCCAAGCGCCGTGGGAAAGGAGGAAGGAGGGAAGCAGGGCTGCGCCGAGGGAGATGGAAAATTGTGTGTAAAACAGCCCCAAACCCCTCTCTATATATAGGAGGAGGGGAGGGGGTGCGCCACCCCTAGGGTTCCCACCCTAGGTGGTGTGGCATCCTAGATGAGAGAGGGGGCGGCGGCCAGGGCACGGAGAGGGGGGCGGCGGCCAGGGCAGGGAGAGGGGGGCCGCACCCCTAGGTGGGCCTTACGCCCACCAACGCCTAGGGTTTCCCCTCCCTCCCTCTTTGGTGCGCATGGGCTGGGTGTGGGGGCACACCAACCCACCTAGGGGCTGGTTCCCTCCTACACTTGGCCCATGTAGCCCTCCGGGGCTTGTGGCCCCTCTCGGTGGTCCCGGCACTTTGTCGGTGGTGCGCGAAACATTTCTGGCGTCCAAAACCATCCATCCTATATATCAATCTTTACCTCCGGACCATTCCGGAGCTCCTCGTGACATTCGGGATCTCATCCGGGACTCCGAACAACCTTCGGTAACCTCGTATAACAATTCCCTATAACCCTAGCGTCCTTGAACCTTAAGTGTGTAGACCCTATGGGTTCAGAAATCATGCAGACATGACTGAGACACTCTCCGGCCAATAACCATCAACGGGATATGGATACCCATGATGGCTCCCACATGTTCCAGAATGATCTCATCGGATGAACAACGATGTGAAGGATTCAATTAATCCCATATACAATTCCTTTTGTTTGTCGGTATAGAACTTGCCCGAGATTCGATCGTTGGTATACCTATACCTTGATCAATCTCGTTACCGGTAAGTCTATTTACTCGTTCCGTAGCACGTCATCCTGTGACTAACTCCTTAGTCACATTGAGCTCATGATGGTGTTCTACCGAGTGGGCCCAGAGATACCTCTCCGTCACACGGAGTGACAAATCCCGATCTCGATTCGTACCAACCCAACAGACACTTTCGGAGGTACCCGTAGTGCACCTTTATAGTCACCCACTTACGTTGTGACGTTTGATACACCGAAAGCACTCCTACGGTATTCGGGAGTTGCACAATCTCACGATCGAAGGAAAAGACACTTGACATTAGAAAAACTTCAACATACAAACAATACGATCTAGTGCTATGCTTACGATTGGATCTTGTCCATCACATCATTCTCCCAATGATGTGATCCCGTTATCAATGACATCTAATGCCCATGATCAGGAAACCATGATCATCTATTGATCAATGAGCTAGCCAACTAGAGGCTTGCTAGGGACACATTGTGATCTATTTATTTCCATCATCTTTCAGCTTGTTTTTCTCTAGGAATGCGTTGAAATTGAGGTTGATGTTGGACATCTACAATATTTATGAAGACAACTATTAGACTAAGTTCATGACAATTAAGTTCATTTAATCAAATTAAGTATGAACTCCCACTTAAATCGACATCCCTCTAGTCATCTAAGTGATACATGATCCATGTTGACTAACCCGTGTCCGATCATCACGTGAGACGGACTAGTCACCATGGTGAGCAACTGCATGCTGATCATATTCAACCATACGACTCATGTTCGACCTTTCGGTCTCTTGTATTCGAGGTCATGTTTGTACATGCTAAGCTCATCGAGTCAACCTAGATGTTTCGCGTGTGTAAATCTGGCTTACACCCGTTGTATCCGAACGTTAGAATCTATCACACCCGATCATCACGTGGTGCTTCGAGACAACGAACCTTCGCAACGGTGCACACTTAGGGGAATACGTTCTCGAAATTTTAAGAGGGGTCATCTTATTATGCTACCGTCGTTCTAAGCAATAAGATGTAAAACATGATAAACATCACAATGCAATCATATAGTGACATGATATGGCCATTATCATCTTTGCTCTTTCGATCTCCATCTTCAGGCATCGCATGATCATCATCGTCACCGGCGTGACACCATGATCTCCATCATCGTGTCTCCGTGAAGTCGTCACGCCAACTACTACTATCACTACTACCATAGCTAACCGTTAGCAATGAAGTAAAAGTAGTAAGCACATGGCGTTGCATCTCAAACAATAAATTAAGACAACTCCTATGGCTCCTGCCGGTTGTCATACTCATCGACATGCAAGTCGTGAAACCTATTACAATAACATGATCATCTCATACATCATACATGCAACATCACAACTTTGGCCATATCACATCACATGTCAAACCCTGCAAAAACAAGTTAGACGTCCTCTAATTGTTGTTGCAAGTTTTACGTGGCTGATTTGGGTTTCTAGCAAGAACGCCTTCTTACCTACGTGACAGCCACAACGATGATATGCCAAATCTATTTACCCTTCATAAGGACCCTTTTCATCAAATCCAATCCGACTAGAGTAGGAGAGACAGACACCCGCTAGCCACCTTTATGCACGGTGTGCATGTCTGTCGGTGGAACCAGTCTCACGTAAGCGTACGTGTAAAGTCGGTCCGGGCCGCTTCATCCCACAATACCGCCGGAAAAGAATAAGACTAGTAGCAGCAAGCAAATTGACAAATCATCGCTCACAACTTTTGTGTTCTACTCGTGCATAGAAAACCTGGCTCGGATGCCACTGTTGGGTAACGTAGCATAAATTCAAAATTTTCCTACGCATATTCAGATCTTCCTATGGAGAGACCAGCAACGAGAGAGGGGTAAGAGCATTTTCATAGCCTTGAAGATCGCTAATAGGAAGCGTTGCTAGAACGCGGTTGATGGAGTTGTACTCGCAGCGATTCCGATCTAGTGCCGAACTACGGCACCACCGCGTTCAACACACATGCAGCCCGGTGATGTCTCCCGCACCTTGATCCAGCAAGGAGGAGGGAGAGGTTGGGGAAGAACTCCAGCATCACGACGGCGTGGTGTCGATGGAGAGACGAGGTCTCCCGGCAGGGCTTCGCCAAGCACCGGGAGAGAGGAGGAGGAAGAGGGGCAGGGCTGCGCCGAGAGAGAGGGAAAACCGTGTGTCTCAATGGCCAAAACCCCTCTATATTTATAGGAGGAGGGGGAGGGGTGTGCCACCCCTAGGGTTCCCCCTAGGTGGTGCGGCGGCCACCAGATGGGAGGGGGGCGGCGGCCAGGGTAGGGAAAAGGGGGGGGGGGCGCACCCTAGGTGGGCCTTGGGCCTCACTTGCGCCTAGGGTTTCCCCCTTCCCCTTTCTCTGGTGCGCATGGGCTGGGTGGGGGCGCACCAGCCCACCTAGGGGCTGGTTCCCTTCCCCACTTAGCCCATCTATCCTCCCGGGGTCATTGCCCCCCTTCGGTGGTCCCCCGGGGCCACCTCCGGTGGTCCCGGTGGTCCCGGTACATTACCGGTGATGCCCGAAACACTTCCGGTGTCCAAAACCATCCGTCCTATATATCAATCTTTACCTCCGGACCATTCCGGAGCTCCTCGTGATGTCCGGGATCTCATCCGGGACTCCGAACAACTTTCGGTAACCTCGTATAACAATTCCCTATAACCCTAGCGTCATCGAACCTTAAGTGTGTAGACCCTACGGGTTCGGGAGACAGGCAGACATGACCGAGACACCTCTCTGGCCAATAACCATTAGCGGGGTATGGATACCCATGGTGGCTCCCACTTGCTCCACGATGATCTCATCGGATGAACCACGATGTCAAGGATTCAATGAATCCCGTATACGATTCCCTTTGTCTGTCGGTATAGAACTTGCCCGAGATTCGATCGTCGGTATACCTATACCTTGTTCAATCTCGTTACCGGTAAGTCTCTTTACTCGTTCCGTAGCACGTCATCGTGTGACTAACTCCTTAGTCACATTGAGCTCATGATGATGTTCTACCGAGTGGGCCCAGAGATACCTCTCCGTCACACGAAGTGACAAATCCCGATCTCGATTCGTACCAACCCAACAGACACTTTCGAAGGTACCCGTAGTGCACCTTTATACTCACTCAGTTACGTTGTGACGTTTGATACACCCAAAGCACTCCTACGGTATCCGGGAGTTGCACAGTCTCACGGTCGAAGGAAAAGATACTTGACATTAGAAAAGCATTAGCATACGAACAATACGATCTAGTGCTAGGCTTAGGATTGGGTCTTGTCCATCACATCATTCTCCCAATGATGTGATCCCGTTATCAATGACATCTAATGTCCATGATCAGGAAACCATGATCATCTATTGACTAACGAGCTAGCCAACTAGAGGCTTGCTAGGGACACATTGGGATCTATTTATTCACACATGTATTACTGTTTCCTGTTAATACAATTATAGCATGAACAATAGACGATTATCATGAACAAGGAAATATGATAATAACCATATTATTATTGCCTCTAGGGCATATTTCCAACAGTTTCCCACTTGCACTTGAGTCAATAATCTCGTTACATTGTGATGTATCGAACACCCATAGCATTATGGTGTTGATCATGTTTTGCTCGTGGAAGAGGTTTAGTCAACGGGTCTGCAATATTCAGATCCGTGTGTACTTTACAAATATCTATCGCTCCACTCTGGACATGGTCCTTGATGGAGTTGTAGCAGCGTTTGATGTGCTTCGTCTTCCGGTGAAACCTGGGCTCCTTGGCTATGGCAATGGCTCCAGTGTTATCACAGAAGAGTGTCATAGGACCCGACGCGCTTGGAACCACTCCAAGGTCGGCGATGAGCTCCTTCATCCAAATTCCCTTCATGAGCCGCTTCTGAAGCAGCTATGTACTCCGCTTCACATGTAGATGCTGCCACGACTTCTTGCTTGCTGCTGCACCAGCTCACTGCCCCACCATTCAACACATATACGTATCCGGTCTGTGACTTAGAGTCATCCGGATCTATGTCGAAGCTAGCGTCGACGTAACCCTTTACGACGAGCTCTTCGTCACCTCCATAAACGAGAAACATTTCCTTAGTCCTTTTCAGGTACTTGAGGATATTCTTGACCGTTGTCCAGTGTTCCATACGTGGATCACTTTGGTACCTCCCTACCAAACTTATGGCAAGGTTTATATCAGGTCTGGTACACGGCATGGCATACATCAGAGAGCCCACAGCTGAAGCGTAGGGGACAGAACTCATCTTCTCTCTATCTGCTGCCCTGGTCGGCGACTGAGTCTTACTCAATCTCATGCCTTGCAAAACTGGCAAGAACCCTTTCTTTGAGTTTTCCGTATTGAACTTCTTCAATATCTTGTCAAGGTATGTACATTGCGAAAAGACCTATGAGGCGTCTTGATCTATCTCTATAGATCTTGATGCCTAATATGTATGCAGCTTCTCCAAGGTCCTTCATTGAAAAACTCTTGTTCAAATAGGCCTTTATGCTCTCCAACATCTCTATATTATTCCCCATCAATAATATGTCATCCACATATAGTATGAGGAAAGCTACAGAGCTCCCATTCACTTTCTTGTACAGACAGGCTTCTCCGTAAACCTGTATGAACCCAAACGCTTTAATCACCTCATTAAAGCGAATGTTCCAACTCCGAGATGCTTGCACCAGCCCATAGATGGAGCGCTGGAGCTTGCACACTTTGTTAGCACCCTTAGGGTCGACAAAACCTTCTGGTTGCATCATATACAACTCTTCTTTAAGGTTCCCGTTAAGGAACGCTGTTTTGACGTCCATTTGCCAAATTTCATAATCATAAAAGGCGGGAATTGCTAACATGATTCGGACTGATTTCAGCTTCGCTACGGGAGAGAAAGTCTCTTCGTAGTCAACTACTTGAATTTGTCGAAAACCCTTTGCGACAAGTCGAGCTTTGTAAACGGTTACATTACCGTTTGCATCAGTCTTCTTCTTGAAGATCCATTTATTTTCTATGGCTCGCCGGTCATCGGGCAAGTCCACCAAAGTCCATACTTTGTTCTCATACATGGATCCTATCTCGGATTTCATAGCCTCAAGCCATTTGTTGGAATCCGGACCCGCCATCGCTTCTTCATAGTTCGAAGGTTCACCGTTGTCTAACAACATGATTTCCATCACAGGGTTGCCGTACCACTCTGGTGCGGAGCGTGCCCTTGTGGACCTTTGCGGTTCAGTAGTAACTTGATCCGAAGCTTCATGATCATCATCATTAACTTCCTCTTCAGTCGGTGTAGGCGCCACGTGAACAACTTCTCGCGCTGCGCTACTATCCTGTTCGAGAGGGGGTGTAATTACCTCATCAAGTTCTACCTTCCTCCCACTTACTTCTTTCGAGAGAAACTCTTTCTCTAGAAAGGATCCGTTCTTGGCAACAAAGGTTTTACCTTCGGATCTAAGATAGAAGGTATACCCAATAGTTTCCTTAGGGTATCCTATGAATACGCATTTCTCCGCTTTGGGATCGAGCTTTTCTGGTTGAAGTTTCTTCACATAAGCATCGCAGCCCCAAACTTCAAGAAACGACAACTTAGGTTTCTTGCCAAACCACAGTTCATACGGTGTCGTCTCAACGGATTTAGACGGTGCCCTATTTAAAGTGAATGCTGCAGTTTCTAATGCGCATCCCCAAAATGATAGCGGTAAGTCGGTAAGAGACATCATAGATCGTACCATATCTAATAAAGTGCGATTACGACATTCGGACACTCTGCTGCGTTGCGGTGTGGTAGGCGGCGTCAGTTGTGAAACGATTCCACACTTCATTAGGTGTGTGCCAAACTCGTGACTCAAATATTCTCCTCCACGATCAGATCGTAGACACTTAATTTTCCTGTCACGTTGATTCTCAACCTCACTCTAAAATTCCTTGAACTTTTCAAATGGCTCAGATTTGTGCTTCATCAAGTAGATATACCCATACCTACTCAAATTATCGGTGAGAGTGAGAACATAACGGTAGCCACCGCGAGCTTCAACGTTCATTGGACCACACAGATCAGTATGTATTATTTCCAATAAGTCGGTCGCTCTCTCCATTATTCCTGAGAATGGAGTCTTAGTCATCTTGCCCATGAGGCACGGTTCGCATGTGTCAAATGATTCAAAGTCAAGAGACTCTAATAGTCCATCAGTATGGAGCTTCTTCATGCGCTTAACGCCGATATGACCAAGGCGGCAGTGCCACAAGTATGTGGGACTGTCATTATGAACTTTACATCTTTTGGTACTCACAATATGAATATGTGTAACATCACGATCGAGATTCATCAAGAATAAACCATTCACCAGCGGAGCATGACCATAAAACATATCACTCATATAAATAGAACAACTATTATTCTCTGACTTAAATGAGTAGCCGTCTCGCATTAAGCAAGACCCTGATACAATGTTCATGCTTAAAGCTGGTACTAAATAACAATTAGTAAGGTTTAAAACTTATCCCGATGGTAGATGTAGAGGTAGCGTGCCGACGGCGATCACATCGACCTTTGAACCATTCCCGACGTGCATCGTCACCTCGTCCTTGGCCAGTCTCCGCTTATTCCGTAGTTCCTGCTTTGAGTTGCAAATGTGAGCAACAGCACCGGTATCAAATAGCTAGGAGCTACTACGAGCGTTGGTAAGGTACACATCAATAACATGTATATCATATATACCTTTAAAGTTGCCGGCCTTCTTGTCCGCTAAGTATTTGGGGCAGTTCCGCTTCCAGTGACCTTTTCACTTGCAATAGAAGCACTCAGTCTCAGGCTTGGGTCCATTCTTTTTCTTCTTCCCAGCATCTGGTTTACCGGGCGCGGCAACAGCTTTGCCGTCTTTCTTGAAGTTCTTCTTACCCTTGCCTTTCTTGAAACTAGTGGTCTTGTTGACCATCAACACTTGATGCTCTTTCTTGATTTCTACTTCTGCAGACTTGAGCATCGAGCACAACTCGGGAATGGTCTTCTTCATCCCTTGCATGTTGTAGTTAAGCACAAAGCCTTTGTAGCTTGGGGGGAGAGACTGGAGGATTCTGTCAATTATAGCATTATCCGGAAGTTCGACTCCAAGTGAAGTCAGACGACCGTGTAACCCAGACATTTTGAGTATGTGCTCAGTGACAAAACTGTTCTCCTCCATCTTACAGCTAAAGAACTTGTCGGAGACTTCATATCTCTCGACACGGGCATGAGCTTGAAAAACTAGCTTCAGCTCCTGGAACATCTCATATGCCCCGTGTTGCTCAAAACGCCTTTGGAGCCCCGTTTCTAAACTGTATAACATGCCACACCTAACCAGAGAGTAGTCATCACTCCGCGTTTGCCAGACGTTCAGAATGTACTAGGCTGCTGCGGGAGCGGGAGGGTCACCTAGCGGCGCATCAAGGACATAAGCCTTTTTAGCTGCTTCAAGGATGAGCTTCAAGTTGCGAACCCAGTCCGCATAGTTGCTACCATCATCTTTCAGCTTGTTTTTCTCTAGGAATGCGTTGAAATTGAGGTTGATGTTGGACATCTACAATATTTATAAAGACAACTTTTAGACTAAGTTCATGACAATTAAGTTCATTTAATCAAATTAAGTATGAACTCCCACTTAAATCGACATCCCTCTAGTCATCTAAGTGATACATGATCCATGTTGACTAACCCGTGTCCGATCATCACGTGAGACGGACTAGTCACCATGGTGAGCAACTTCATGCTGATCGTATTCAACCATACGACTCATGTTCGACCTTTCGGTCTCTTGTATTCGAGGTCATGTCTGTACATGCTAAGCTCGTAGAGTCAACCTAAGTGTTTCGCCTGTGTAAATCTGGCTTACACCCGTTGTATGCGAACGTTAGAATCTATCACACCCGATCATCACGTGATGCTTCGAGACAACGATCCTTCGCAACGGTGCACACTTAGGGGCATACGTTCTCGAATTTTTTAAGAGGGATCATCTTATTATGCTACCGTCGTTCTAAGCAATAAGATGAAAAGCATGATAAATATCACATGCAATCATATAGTGACATGATATGGCCATTATCATCTTTGCTCTTTCGATCTCCATCTTCAGGCATCGCATGATCATCATTGTCACCGGCATGACACCATGATCTCCATCATCATGTCTCCGTGAAGTCGTCACGCCAACTACTACTACCACTACTATTATAGCTTACTGTTAGCAATGAAGTAAAAGTAGTAAACACCTAGCGTTGCATCTCATACAATAAATTAAGACAACTCCTATAGCTTACTGTTAGCAATGAAGTCGTGAATCCTATTACAATAACATGATCATCTCATACATCACACATGCAACATCACAACTTTGGCCATATCACATCACATGTCAAACCCTGCAAAAACAAGTTAGACGTCCTCTAATTGTTGTTGCAAGTTTTACCTGGCTGATTTGGGTTTCTAGCAAGAACGCCTTCTTACCTACGTGAAAGCCACAACGATGATATGCCAAAGCTATTTACCCTTCATAAGGACCCTTTTCATCAAATCCAATCCGACTAGAGTGGGAGCGACAGACACCCGCTAGCCACCTTTATGCACAGTGTGCATGTCTGTCGGTGGAACGTGTCTCACGTAAGCGTACGTGTAAAGTCGGTCCGGGCCGCTTCATCCCACAATACCGCCGAAAAAGAATAAGACTAGTAGCGTCAAGCAATTAATAAATCATCGCCCACAACCTTTTGTGTTCTACTCATGCATAGAATCTACGCATAGAAAACCTGGCTCGGATGCCACTGTTGGATACCGTAGCATAAATTCAAAATTTTGCTACCCCATATTCAGATCTTCCTATGGAGAGACCAGCAACGAGAGAGGGGTGAGTGCATCTTCATAACTTTGAAGATCGCTAAGAGGAAGCGTTGCTAGAACGCGGTTGATGGAGTCGTACTCGCGGCGACTTAGATCGTGGTGTCATTCTGATCTAGTGCCGAACCACATCACCTCCGCGTTCAACACACGTGCAGCCCGGTGACGTCTCCCGCACCTTGATCCAGCAATGAGGATGGAGTGGTTGGGTAAGATCTCCGGCAGCACGATGGCGTGGTGTCGATGGAGAGATGAGGTCCCCCGGCAGGGCTTCACCAAGCACCGTGGAAGAGGAGGAAGGAGGGAAGGAGGGCTGCACCGAGGGAGATGGAAAACTGTGTGTAGAACAGCCCCAATACCCTCTCTATATATAGGAGGAGGGGAGGGGGTGCGCCACCCCTAGGGTTCCCACCCTAGGTGGTGCAGCAGCCCACATGAGAGAGGGGGGAGGCGGCCAGGGCAGGGGGAGGGGGCGCACCCCTAGGTGGGCCTTAGGCCCACCTTCGCCTAGGGTTTCCCCTCCCTCCCTCTTTGGTGCGCATGGGCTGGGTGTGGGGGGCACACCAGCCCATCTAGGGGCTGGTTCCCTCCCGCACTTGGCCCACGTAGCCCTCCAGGGCTTTTGGCCCCTGCCGGTGGTGCCCAAAACATTTCCGACGTCCAAACCCATCCATCCTATATATCAATCTTTACCTCCTGGCCATTCCGGAGCTCCTCGTTACGTCCGGGATCTCATCCGGGACTCGGAACAACCTTCGGTAACCTTGTATAACAATTCCCTATAACCCTAGCGTCATCGAACCTTAAGTGTGCAGACCCTACGGGTTCGAGAATCATGCACACATGACTGAGACACTCTCCGACCAATAACCATCAGCGGGATCTGGATACCCATGGTGGCTCCCACATGTTCCACGATGATCTCATCGGATGAACCACGATGTCAAGGATTCAGTTAATCCCGTATACAATTCCCTTTGTCTGTCGGTATAGAACTTGCCCGAGATTCGATCGTCGGTATACCTATACCTTGTTCAATCTCGTTACCGGTAAGTATCTTTACTCGTTCCGTAGCACGTCATCATGTGACTAACTCCGTAGTCACATTGAGCTCATGATGATGTTCTATCGAGTGGGCCCAGAGATACCTCTCTGTCACACGGAGTGACAAATCCCGATCTCGATTCGTACCAACCAAACAGACACTTTCGGAGGTACCCGTAGTGCACCTTTATAGTCACCAAGTTACGTTGTGACGTTTGATACACCCAAAGCACTCCTACAGTATCTAGGAGTTGCACAATCTCACGGTCGAAGGAAAAGACACTTGACATTAGAGAAGCTTTAGCATAAAAACAATACGATCTAGTGCTATGCTTAGGATTGGGTCTTGTCCATCACATCATTCTTCCAATGATGTGATCCCGTTATCAATGACATCTAATGCCCATGACCAGGAAACCTTGATCACCTATTGATGAACGAGCTAGCCAACTAGAAGCTTGCTAGGGACACATTGTGATCTATTTATTCACACATGTATTACTATTTCCTGTTAATACAATTATAGCATGAACAATAGACGATTATCATGAACAAGGAAATATGATAATAACCATTTTATTATTGCCTCTAGGGCATATTTCCAACACCGCTTTCTCTTCGTTCATTTCGGGACGCGAGGCGGCCTCTCAACTACCTTCGCCGTCCAAAGTGGATGCACATGCGCAACGGGCCTCACCCGTCAGCCACCCATTGTTGGGTCGTCGTCCTTCTTAAGTGGAAGTCGTGGATCGGCTAGTCCACATGTTCCACTTCCAAGCCCCTCCTGCCTCCTCCACCCCCAACACGAGCTTGGAAACCCTCGCTCTCAGCGTCGCATCCACCCCTCGCCGGCGCCATGATGTGGCATTGGATCACCACGGGAAGCACGACCATGAGGCCAACTCCTCCTCTGGTACTCGCTGCTCCAGTAGCTCTGCAGCACCCGCACCACCTGCTCCGCTGATGTTTGCCATCTCGCCACCTGCAGCCCAGGTGCGGAATAGGTCGCACGTCTCCGCGGAGATTTGCCAACATTATTAGGATACAACGAGGCCACTCCCTTGGGGAGATGCCCAGCTCCCCAACTACGAGCATCTCTTCGCGGATCGTGTGTCAATCCCTCCGACGTCGACGAGCGCTCGCGTCCGTCGTGAGGAGATCGACCAACGTCGCGCGCACCTGCCACCGGATATGCTACACGACCCCAGGTACGCAATCGCATCGCTGATGTGGAATACGTGGCTCCGGGATGAGCAAGACCTGTGGCGCCAATCCTTTTTCGCCGCGTCCTCCTAGCCCATGCTTCCCGCGCCTTGCTCGTGCACAGAGACCACCCCAAACGTGCAGGCAGAGACATGTGCGTGGCCTCATGTCGATGCCATCTTCGTCCCCGTCGCCGCCACCACCACCTCCCAGTACCAAGGAGGAGGAGGCCGAGCTAATGAAGCGTGTCATGGAGGACTCCATGAGCACGCATGACGATCGCCAATGGGTGGACCTGGAGAAGGCGTTGGCCCTCTCTGCGTTCAACGATGTGGCCATCCCGATGCTGGAGCAGACCATCATGGTGAAGGAGGAAATACCGGAGGAGATGGTGGACGAGCTGCCCCTTGCCGTGTGGAACCCGTAACTGGTGGGTCAACAGTGGGGCTGGTCGACCACGATACCGGAGATGGCCAACGCGCTCGATGTCTGTCCATGGGCACCCACGCTACCGCAGTCACCAGTGCAGGAGCAGGAGCGATGGGAGGATGTGGTGCATTAAATCCTTGAATGATAAACATGATTGCAATGTTGTTAGTATGAATTCTGTGAATATAAATAATACTAATGATGATTCCATAAGTCATGACAAAAAGTTTCTTATAAGCATGTCAACTTTTGTGGAGTGCATAAAGTTTGTGAAAACATTCTTTATAGGGATGATAGATTTTGTAAGAAGCATAAACATGATAATATCAATTATTGGCTTAAAGTGACAGATTAATTTTCTACAAAATTATGCTCTCTTCACCCCATTACTTGTGAATTTTCAATATGGTTGGTCATCTTAATTTCCAATGTATAGTTTTTCATGATCGAATCATGACCAAATACTGTAATAACTCGGTCACCATTGAACTTTATAATGGACTTTGTTTATTTCTCGGCTGTGAACAATTGTTAGAATAAAAGAGTTGGTTTGAAGCATTCCTATTCACACACTATACTGAAACTAATCTACAGGAAATCTACATGTTTTTCATAATAAATTGCAATGAGAATGGTTATATTGACAACTATAGAAAGACAGGAGAACCAATAGAATATAAAAGGAATACTAATGAAAGGGTAAAGATTTTCACTTTCCTCCCTGTTGTCTGTCATGATGAAACAGGTGACGAGAAGAAGCTTCCTATCCAACCAATATCATCAATAAAAAGCTCGAAAAAATTGATTGAACCCACACATCATGTGTTGAGAAGAAGAAAAGAAGAAAAAGTAGAGGCAAAAAAGACATTTCTCGCAAATAATGTTGCTCTTATCATTGTTGAGAATGAATCCGATAGTATTGTGGACGATGATACACTTGATGATTTATTTATGCCTATTACTTGTCATGATAGTTATGATTGTGAAGGCAATGATACTCCTTATAATATTAAAAATATTTTTGGCACCAACTTGGAAAATTATGATGATAATAATAGTTATACTATTGGTGTTATTCATACTATTGATGATAAGAGCCAGTATGCTAATGATATGCAAAGCTGCAAGCGTGGGGATGCCATGTTTGATGAGAATGACATGTTTTGAGAGTTTGAATTTATTTGCTGCAAATAATGTTTGTCCCAAGCTTGGTGTGCACTGTTATATGAAAATGATCTTTTGATTTCCCCTAATTTCAGTGATTAAATTTATTATGATGATTGCATGCCTCCTATTTATGATGATTGCAATATTTATGAAAATGGTTTCGAAGAGTGTTAACCTTAGGTGATTGTTACCCCACTATTTTGGAGGGTGTTGAATCTTATTATAATGATAAAAATGGATTTTGAGAGCGCATGATTTATATAGTAACGATTTGACTATTTTGGAAGAGGTTTCAATTGATTATGATGAGAACAAAGTTGCTACTTATGATGATTATTGCGATGATACTTATGTTATAAAAGGTAGTGATGATTACTATTATAAAACTTGTCATAATTATGAATACCCTTTTTCTGAACATTTATCTTTATTGTGGAAACAATATATAGTATTCATATTTCATATGAAACTCCCACTATTATGAATGAGAAGATTGCTTATGTGGAGAGTAACGAAATTTTTATGCTTATGTATCATGAAGATAATGCTTTATCTGATAGTTATATTATTGAATGTATTCATGATGCTACTGAAAATTATTGTGAGGGAGGAACTTATTCTTGTATATATTGGAATAATATCGAGTTTCCTCTCTATGTGTTCAATTTTTTGAAATTATGCTTGTCGTGCCTTCAAATGCAAGTTGATTCTTGCTACAATAAAAAATTTCTTGAAAAATCCCTATGCATATGAAGTGGGTTAGACTTAGATGTGCTCTCTCATGTGATTCATGATGCTCTCTGGCATGTTCCATTTACTATTCTGATGTGAGCATCATTGAAATCATCATGGCTAGCTAAAGGGCATTAAAGAAAAACGCTTGTTGGGAGACAACGCAATACTTATACCTACTGTTTTTGTGTGTTAACATGATTACGCTACTGTAGTAATAATGTTTTGTGTCTTTTATTTGAATAACATGCCAAGTAAAGCCTCTGGGATAGTGTGGATACTTCTTAGTTTGATTTAGTGCAAAAGTAGAGACTTTTGTGTCTAGTATAATAATTCTCAGATTTTACTTAAGCATCAAAATATTCGGAAAATTTACATGGTGTTGATATGCAAATTTCCTACGTTGACCCTATTTATTTACAATTTTCAGAGATAGGTAAGTATGGTTTTAGTCCAGATCTTTACAGAGTGTTCTGTTTTTGACATATTCTATTTTGCATGCATACTTTGCTTGTTCAGTGTTTCCATAGCTTATATTGAGTAAATTATGGGAATGACAGAATACAGTAGTAATTATGTGAGAACACATATGAATCTTGTCTTGGCACTATCTCCGTGAACGATCTATCTTTATTACAATAACCCATCTCATGAAGTTCCGTTAAGTTTTGTCTGATTGAAGTATTCAAGTTTTGAGTGAGATACGGATATGAGGAGAATAAGGAGCGGAAAGTACCTAAGCTTGGGGATGTCCAAGGCACACCCAACTTAATATCCAAAGAAGAATCAAGCGTCTAAGCTTGGGGATGCCCTGGAAGGCATCCCCTCTTTCGTCTTCAACAGTATTGGTATATCTTACTAGGAGCTATATTTTTATTCGTCACATAATATGTGTTTTGCTTCGAGCATCATTTTATTTTGTTTTTAGTAACTTGTTGTTGCTTGTAATCTTGTTTGTCAATAAAAATGTACCAATAATTGCCTTGAGGATGATTGAATTGCATATTTAATGTGTGTTGTTCAAAAACAGAAACTTTTGCTCTAGTGTTTGAATTTATTTATTTCTGAAATTTTTATATAGTACTATCATATAAATTCATTACCATGCCCTAAGTTTTCATAATTGTTGGATATAGAGAAGTAAACTTTTTAAATTAATTGCTACAAACTATTCTGTTTGGACGGATTATTGCCATAGAGTTTTCATGGCTTATATTGGTATATATGAATTGTGGAAATGACTGAATACGGTACCTAATGTTTGGAAATTATTATGCAACTTTTCTTGGCAGCACATGTAGTGTCAATTTATTATTATGAGTAATAACCTATGTCATGAGTTCTTTTCAAGTTTTATGTGGATAAAGATTTGGACACTTAGGTGAAACCAGGATAGAGAGGAATTAACAAGACACAAAAGCTCAAGCTTGAGGATGCCCAATGCTCCCAAGTCAATATTACAAGAAGTTTCAAGCATCTAAGCTTGGGGATGCTACACATGCCACCTCTCTTCATGAACAACTATCAGTTAGCCTATGTTCATCCTAGGTTTCTATTTGTTCACTTAATATGTGCTATTCTTTGAGGTTTTCTTTACTATTTGAAATAAATCTTAGATCTAGAAATCTTTATTGAGAGAGAGTCATCACATATACTTAATTGTTCGACTATTCATTGATCTCCACTTATACCTTTTGAGGGTAGTGTGCTTACTCTTGTGCTTCACTTATATCCTAAGAGTAAATTGCGAATGACTGAAATATCATAAATCTGAAATTATCAATCTGCTTTATGCTTAGTAGTAGTTTCACATTTGGTTTAGAAAGTAAAATATATTGAAGTTTGAAAATCACAATATTGGTCATACAAGCAATTCATGAATGACTAGTATAAGTAAGAGAATGTTCAGATAAAATACATTATCTTCGACATATTTTATGATTGTGAATACCCATTAATTATTTACAAACTTGTTAAAATTAATTGAAGTTGGACAAGGAAGACAACATAATGAGTTGTCTTTGGGTATATTTGCATAGAAATTATATTGTTATGGACCCTTCAACATGTGGTGCTCGTTTAGAACCTTTTGCTAGCCAAAACTCTGTATTAAATAGAGGTACTACTTGTGCATTCAAATCTTGAGTCAAGTTTCTTCCATGAGAGTCCACCATACGTACCTATATATGACATTTCAGTGCCATTCCAAGTAAATTTGCATGTGCCACCTCTAAGACCTTTAGATAAACATCTGTTTTGTGTGTCCATACTGCTTATGGAGCTCTAAGGGCGGTCAATATCTTCCATGATAGTTGGTTATTCTCATGATGAGTGTTTATTTGCTTGTCATTGCACGAGAGATGCTCGTAATTAAAAAAGATGCCCACTCTTGCATAATGCAAAAATAAATAACCAAGAACATCCCCTAAAAAGTTGATTGTTTGGAGGACACCCGCGGATACGGCTAGCCATGAAATGTGTTTCAATGGTTGAGGGGAAGTAAAATTTGAATTAAGTTTTGGGAACCACCAATGATGTGATTAACATGAAATATATTTAAATCCCTTATCAATAACATTGACAGGAAAGGCACACCACACGAAATATACTCATCTCTATTTTAAGCAATGAGGTGTGGCACCTCTGCAAATCTCTGCTTCCCTTTACGAAGGGATAATCTATTTATTTTTATTTTATTTACTTTCATGTTACTTACTTTTCATGTCGAGTCAATTTCTTATTCCAACCTCAATCTATTAGTTGACAAGCATCATATGGTGGAGAAATATCCAGAAATATATATCGAGTCAAATATAGTTGATCATGAGTCATTATTATTGATAATTATCTTTATGATACATGTTTTGGAAGGCGAAACATTAAGCCCTATCTTTCTGTGTGTTTGATGGATATTGTTTGTTCTGAAAATATGGAGTTAATTGAAGAGAAGTACCACAATTGGGGCATTACAAACAGATTGGTAGCAACATTAGTAATTTTCACATGTTAGTACCAAGTTTGAGGCAATTCGTTACAAAAAGTTGTAAACCGCGTAAAACCACGTATTGACGGCATATCTCACCGACGGGTCCGCCTATCATGTGCCCACGTGGTATGTTTTTTTAATAAGTCCCTTTCTTTATACATAATCACATAAATGTCCATTTTTGCGTAAAAACACGTATTGACGGCATATCTCACCGACGGGTCCGCCTATTACGTGCCCACGTGGTATGTTTAAAAAAAGTCCCTTTCCATATACATAATCCCATTTTTGCGAAAAAAATAGTTTCCGTTAGAGAACATTCTTTTCATTCGCAAGTTTTCAGCACCGTTTTTTAAGTTTCTATCGAATTAAAAAAATAAAAAAAATAACCTAAAATCACGAGTTGGAAGGTATCGAACGTGCGACCTATCACGCACAAGACGCACGCGATTGCCATCCGGCCACAGCAAACCTCGCTGTACGTGGTATGTTTTAAAAAAGTCCCTTTCTTTATACATAATCACATAAATGTCCATTTTTGCGTAAAAACACGTATTGACGGCATATCTCACCGACGGGTCCGCCTATTACGTGCCCACGTGGTATGTTTAAAAAAAAGTCCCTTTCCATATACATAATCACATAAATGTCCCTTTTTTGCGAAAAAAATAGTTTCCGTTAGAGAACATTGTTTTCATTCGCAAGTTTTCAGCATCGTTTTTTAAGTTTCCATCCAATTAGAATTCGCAAGTTTTCAGCATCGTTTTTTAAGTTTCCATCCAATTAGAAAAAAAAAACCTAAAAATCACGAGTTGGAAGGTATCGAACGTGCGACCTATCGCGCAGAGGACGCGCGTGATTGCCATCCGGCCACAGCAAAACTAGCTGTACTGCACGCGCGGACACTTGTTTATAGTATTACATGCCTGTGGCCGGGCCCATTGGGGCAGCACGCACTAAATTAGTCACCTTTTTAATCATGATATTAATGCCTTTTTACGTTTACATATTAAGCATTATTATTTATTAAGTGTTAAAAACTAGACTATCAACTTAAATGCACAATACTATTATTTATGTAAACCGTTCATCATATCTAAGGGAAATTGTACAAAATATATTACAAAAATGTTCAGTTTGCACTTATAATATATTCATAGTATATTACCAACAGTTCATCGTACTAAAAAATGTGCAATGTTCGTAAAGAAAAATTCATTGTGCATTAAAAAAAACTTTACTATACGCACAAGAAGAGAAACCAAGCCAGTGTAATTTATGGTGAACATTTTTTTTAATACATGATGATTTTTTTGACAATGTGTATTTAAGAACAAAATTCTAATTATTGTGTAAAATCATTTTGCATTTCAAGAAACACCTTGATTTTTTAAATAAACATTTAATGTGTTTCTAAAATTTATATTGATTACACTACTATTTTTTTCACATGTTGTCAACTTTTTAAGTAAGTGTGCGTCTAAAAAAATATAATCAATATATGAGTAACTCAAAAGAAAAAATGTGTCTTTGGCATATAATTTTTTGATGCTTGCGGTGTGAGTGAAGTTACATAAAAACATATATTAATATCATAATTGAAAATATTTGAAACTCGGTATGGACTCTTGCTTGCCCAACCGTTGGCTAGCTCACATAACGTGATAGAAAAGAATTCTCACATGCACTCTAACTCATCCGCCGCTAGGGCAAGTTAGCTAGCACGCGAAGCCTGCGTTCCACATGTTGCAGGTTCGAATACTTACTGCGTGAGGTTTTCTTGTATTTATTTATTTGTTTAACTCGACTAAAACCTTCAAAAGAGTCCGATTTCGATGACAAGTTGTGAAGAAAAAAAATCTCTCACAGAAAATATTTTTCCGCAAAAAAAGAGCATTTATGTGATTATGTATAAATAAAGGGGCTTATCTGCAAAAAGAATGACACCTAGGCACGGGCCCCGTTGGTTAGATACACTGTCAATATGTGTTTATACACGGTTTAGACCTTTTTGTAAAGACTTGCCCCAAACTTGGTATTGACATGTAAAAAATACTAATCTTAGTATTAATCTGCGTGTAAAGCTCCAATTATGGTACTTTTGTGCAATTAAATTAAAAATATGCTTTGAGTATTAGCAGTAGTTATAGAAGACTATATAATATTTTAGTATGTGAAGCTCTTACCCAGACCTTGTTGAAAATAAGATGGATCGAAATTGTTTGATGAATAAGAACATTCCTTGTTAAGTTGCAAGAGAACGCATAGTTTTAACCATGACATGTGAATTGATTGCTACTTTATCATGATGAATTTAAAGAGAAATACTTGCTGGTTATGATGGTAGAATAGTGGTTGTAATTATCATTGATCAAAATTAGTATGCTCGCATTCATGCTCCATAAATTACTTATTTGATCATTTACCTACTCGAAGACGAGTTGGAATTAAGCTTGGGCATGATGATACCTCTCCAAAGTATCGATAATTATGAAGTATTCATGGCATATTTATCCATGTTTAATATATTTTTAATATGGTTTGACACACTTTATATGATTTTATTGGAGCATACCTGGACTGACGTGGTGTTGTTTTTGTCAAGAAAATAAAAATTCTCGGAATCGCCCAAAACTTTTTGATGACTTTTCGTGGAAGGAAAGGGATCCATGAAGCTTCGGGGGAGTATCGGAAGACCCACATGGGCCCCACAAGGCATCTGGGTGCGCCGAGGGGGTGGTTGCCCCCAGATACCTCATGGGCCTCGTGTGGCACCTCGTGGCTTGACTCCAACATTGGAAAATCCTATTTATTCAGAAACTCCCGAAAGTTAACGTAGAACTTCCGATCCGTCGAAGCAAGCCTTTGTTCCGAAGCGACTCATCTGGAATCCTGTTCCGGCACCCTACCGGAGGGGCACTAGTGCATCCTTGTCCTATACAAATGGTTCTTACCCCCTTTTAGCGGCGCAGTTTTAAAACGTCACCTTGCCTATGTGGGCGATAGGGGGGGCCTATCCCATACGACATAGCTAAATCGCCAGCGATGCCTCCCTCCGATCGCACATGCGAGGAAAAAATAGAGCGTGTGTTATTGGTAGGGCCATCACAAACATACATTGCACAAGTTGTGTGAGATGTGCTTAGCATCCCACATAGGGAATTCCACAGATACTTTTCCGTTTGTATTGTACATCCCACAAAATTTTCTGCATAACATCGTATGTGATAGGGGTGGCCATCACACACGATAGTTATAAATTTGTTGATGGCTTTATTCAATACATCACTCGCGATGCTGAGGAGAAAATGTTTGGCATAGGGTTGTCCATCAGACACACTTGATAGGGTGGCCTAACGCATAAAATTGTTGTCGAGAAGTCGTGTGTGCTTGTTCAGTGATCCAACATGCAAACTCTCTAAAAAACGTGTGGGTTTGTTGAGGTCATCGCCCACGGTGTTTTCCGAGAAACCGTCTACAATAGGAAACCCCAATAATAAGCCTAATTGTCTATTATTTATAATTCATTAAGTAATCAAATTGACATTTCATATCAAGCACACAATACATTTCATATTCGTATTACGAAAGTCAGGATTTCATAATTGAATTACATCAGATTACAACATCATATAGGCATATACTACCTAGCTACCCAATAACACAAAATGACAAATTTTCAAATGCAACATCTAAAACCTTTGGAAAGTAGCATCATAGACGGCAAATATACAAATGTGTCTCATCTAGAAAACTGTTGAAGCAGAAGGTGAATATTGTGCCTTCACAGATGTTGAAGGTCCTTCCAACTTTAGGCCAGTGCTTGCGGATGATTGCCAGCCCGTCCTTCGTCCTCTTGAGGAAGACTCCAAGATTATATCGTGGATGCTGTATGAATACATTCCTCGCCTCTTGACCTTACAGGTTGTTTATAGGCGTAATCATCGATGAATTGCCTTGAAAAGGACTGAAAACTAACATATGCATAAATATATTTTCTAAAACTTGAAATGGCACGAAGGGAAAAGGAGAAGGTGAAAGAGATAGCACCATCCTATAGTTGACTGATCTCTTCTTCATTGTACCCAGAAACATCTTGTTGTTGTTCGGTGCTAGTGTCTTTATCTTGACAATCTTTCCGAGTTTCTTGATTTAACTGTTATTCATGGACATCTCATTTCCCCACATGCAAAAAGGATCAAAAAGTGGGTCTAAACCTCTTACTCATGACCTACATGTGCATGAACAAATTATTAAAGCCCTAAATATTAGAATGGTTCCTGCAATTGCATAATAATGTGTTATTAACCAAAGGACCATGGATGTGCAAACCTCAATGGTAAAGTTGAGTGTCTCCTATTGTTTTCCCCTATAAAATATTTAAGACAAATATTGATTAGGTTATAAGTGATATTTGGCATACTATGAGTGAAATATGTTAATAAAAATAAACACATTACACATCCAACAAATTAATTTGAGCCACATGGAAAAGCCACTTATCTAAATCAAGCATGCTAAGAACTAGGAAATATAGCAATTATATATGTTTCACATGTATTTAGTACATCCAAATTCGATTTATTTCTCACATGCATAATAATAAAAAATTGTACCATCAAGAGTCGGATATCACATTGCAAAATTGAACTAAATAGTTAAATGATCACCACAACGAATGAACCAAACAGTTAACTGAGCTCCGCATTGCACAACAAAACATACTAGAAGGTCAGATTGCTAGTAGCATTACATTGGATATTTCACTAGAATGTCTAAATGAACATGGTTAATTGGCGTAGCTAGCTGAATATAGATCATTAGTGATAAAGCTAAGAAAAACAAGTTATTCCTCATCGTTGGATATACGATTGACGATGGGCTCCTTCAACTTGGAAGAGGGCGAGGCCTTCACACTGTGAGTGTCCTCCTCGTAGTGGTGTGTGGCCTGATCCTTCCCCATCACCAACATATAGGATCTAGAGTTGAGGTAAGCACGGGCACGCTCAGAAAACACCTTGTAGTCTTTGTCGAACGCACCGACGGTGCCCTCGAGAAATGGCCACGAGCTATCATTTATAGGAGCCAACTGCATGGCTGCGTCCGCGCACCAGGTGTGGACAGTGGCCTCGATGGTGAGGTGCTCCTCCAAGATCTAGGGCTCGACACGCATTGAAGCCATCACTACCTCACCCACGTGTGCAGCTGTGATTTGCTTCTCTGCTCCCAAATGGTCCTTGAGATCCTAGCTATACTGCATGCACCATGGCTTTCGTAGGTGGTTATTTAGAGGATGGGCTAGTAATTTGGGTGGAAGGCGTTGCGCCGGTGGTCGGGCCATGTGGGATGGAGTAGGAGCGGGTGGAGGAGAGGGGGTATGATGGAGGTGTCGATTACCTGACTAGATGAGCGAGACAGAGTACTAGGAAGGAGCATTGCCGACGAGGAGGTGGCGCTGAAAGAAAGCAGTGAAGCTTTGAACTAGGAGAGGAATGAGTAAATAGGGAAAATGTGGCTTTTGATTTGTATCGGGGCGAGGGAGGTAGATATTTCCGTGGTAGCCCAAAATTTTCATTCAGTGCAGCAAAAAACTGGCGCGAGAAGTGTCATCGACACAGTCCCTTATTCAAAAATGTGTGCAATACCTAGACATCACAAATGGGACATGTAGTTTAGACTATCTGTGATGAGCTTGAACATGCAAATTTTGGTTACCAAGCTTTCGACGAAAGATTGGATACTACTTTACACACGGTTCATGCCAACTAATTATGTGTGATGTACTTGACTTTAATTTTTAATTTGGAAGATGGAATGGGGATATGGCGGCAAATTTTGGTCCAAATTTCCCTCGTTACAATGGTCATCCAGTTCGTCACCTAATTTAACATCAATTGCTAATTTGGTACTAGACAAAGAGCCTACACCATGGCCATCACTTACTTAACCGAGCAATTAAACAAAGCTAATTGACCCAAACATTACTCTAACAAAATCCAATGCTCTATAAAAGACTAGTTTTCCGCCTGACGCACATCAACCTCCGTCGTATCCTCCATGACCAGTTCACGGCTGACGACCTCCGCGGGACTCCGCATCCATAGGCACATACACTGTAAGCATCTCGCAGTCAGTGTCCACCATCTCTTTGGAAAATGTCTCCACGTGCTGGGTGTGGGCGGCCGTCGTCTGGGCGTTGATGGACTCCATCTCGGCTAGGGGGTGCCACAAATGGACGGCTTCCTAAGTACTCTTGGCGATTGCCAACTCTTTGGACGTAGGTTGCCAACAGATGTCACAGAAGGCCGCTGCTATTTGTACTGTGACTTATATGAGCTGGGCATGGGCGGCCTCAGCATAGGCATGGACATCTGCCATCTGAGCTGTGTTGGCCGCCGAGGAACGGACAACTACCATGTGATTTTCTCCGTTTGCTATACCGATCACGGATATTGCTGCCGCCATCTCAGTGCTAGCTTTCAGCGTTTGCAGCCGCCTTGTCGGAGATGGTAGTCACACTCATAGATGTTGTGAGTATGTTCATGGCTGATGCGGACGCGCTTGGGCTCGAGTGGGTTGCCACAATTTCCTTCATGACGTGGATCCATGTCCCCATATTTCAATGGCGACGTTTGACCGACACACTTGTCTTGGGGATCAAGTGTGACTAGGTGGTTGACGAAGCTTCCGGCGTAAGCCATACATGAGGATTGGCCCAAGATATTTTATACCACATCAAACACGTTTCATGATCATGAACAATTTGTGATGTACTTGATTTTCATATTGTTTTAAAACGAAAATGAGGTTAGTGTTGGGGAACGTTGCATGGGAAACACAAAATTTCCTACGCACACGAAGACCTATCATGGTGATGATCATCTACGAGAGGGGAGACCGGATCCACATACCCTTGTAGATCACTAAGCGGGAAGCGTTAATAAATGCGGTTGACGTAGTCGAACATCTTCGCGATCCGATCACGATTTGTCCCACGAACTCCGTCCCGATCTAGTACCGAACGGACGGCACCTCGGTGTTCAGCACACGTACAGCTCAATGATGATCTCCGCCTTCTTGATCCAGCAAGAGGGACGAAGAGGTAGTTGAATTCTCCGGCAGCACAACGGCGTGACTGTGATGGTGGTGGAGCTTAGTCCGGTAGGGCTTCTCCGTGCCGGACGAATCTAACTACGGGGTGTCAAAGTTGTGTAGGGGAGGATGGCTGCACTTTGGCTTTAGTGCGAAAAGCCTCTCTCCCCTCCACTATATATAGGAGGGAGGGAGGGGGCGGCGCCCTAGGGAAACCCTAGGGTTTCGGCCGGCGCAAGAGGGAGGAGGGAGGAGTTCTCCTCCAATCCCACTTGGAAGGAGGAGTCCTTCCTTCCACAATTCGGATTGGCCCCTCTCCTTGCCTTTTCTTCCACTTCGGCCGACCTAGGACCTCTTGGGCTGTCCACCAGCCTACTAGAGGCTGGTGCGCCACCCTTGGGCCCCTTTTAGTGTTCTGCCAGGTGAGGGCCATCCCGGTACAATTCCGGAACCCATTCGTCATTCCCGGTACTTTACTCGTAAAGCCCGAAAACTTTCCGGAAGCCAAATGGATACCTCCTATATATAAATCTTCATCTCCGGACCATTACGGAAACCCTCATGACGTCCGAGATCTCATCCGGGACTCCGAACAACATTCGGTTACCAACATCAATAATTCAACTATACCGAAAGCGTCACCGAACCTTAAGTGTGCAGACCCTACGGGTTCGAGAACTATGTAGACATGAGTGAGACACTCTACGGTCAATAGACAATAGTGGGACCTGGATGCCCTTATTGGATCCTACATATTCTATGAAGATCTTATCGGTTGAACTTCTATGTCAAGGATTCACACAATGTCGTATATCATTCTCTTTGTCCTTCCGTATGTTTACTTGCCCGAGATTCGATCGTCGGTATCTCCATACCTATTTCAATCTCGTTACTGTAAAGTCTCTTTACTCGTTCCATAATACAAGATTCTTTACTTGCCCGAGACATTGCTTGCAAGGCTTGTTTGTGATGTTGTATTACCGAGTGGGCCCCGAGATACCTCTCCGTCATACAGAGTGACAAATCCCAGTCTTGATCCGTGCTAACTCAACGGACACCTTCGAAGATACCTGTAGAGCACCTTTATAGTCACCCAGTAACGTTGCGACGTTTGATACACACAAGGCATTCCTCCGGTGTCAGTGAGTTACATGATCTCATGGTCATAGGAACGTATACTTGACATGTAGAAAACAATAGCAACAAAATGACACAATCACATGCTACGTTTATAGTTTGGGTCTTGTCCATCACATCATTCCCCTAATGATGTGATCTCGTTATCAACTGACAACACTTGTCTATGTCTAGGAAACCTTAACCATCTTTGATCAACGAGCTAGGCAACTAGAGGCTCATTAGGTACATTGTTTTGTCTATATATCCACACATGCATTTGTGTTTCCATTCAATACAATTATAACATGGATAATAAACGATTATCTTGAAATAGGGAATATAATAATAACTATTTTATTATTGCCTCTATGGCATATTTCCAATAGTCTCCCACTTGCACTAGAGTCCATAATCTAGCTTCACATCTCTATGTGATTTACAATGTAATGAATCTAACACCCATAAAGTTCTGGCGTTGATCATGCTTTGCTCGTGGAAGAAGCTTAGTCAGCGGATCTGCAACATTCAGATTCGTGTGCACTTTGCAAATATTTATGTCCTCCTCCTTGATGTATTCGCGGATGGCATTGAAGCGTCGTTTTATAGGTCTGGTCCTCTTCTGAAACTTTGGTTCCTTGGCTAGAGCAATGGCACCAGTGTTGTCACATAACAGATTAATTGGATCCAGTGTGCTCGGCACAACTCCAAGATCTCTCATGAACTGCTTCATCCATACACACTCCTTAGCCTCCTCTGAGGCAGCTATGTACTCCGCTTCGCATGTAGAATCAGCTACGACGCTTTGCTTGGAACTGCACCAGCTTACCGCACCCCCATTAAGAATAAATACATATTCGGTTTGTGACTTAGAGTCTTCCGGATCAGTGTCGAAGCTTGCATCGTGATAACCCACAAGTGTAGGGGATCGCAATAGTTTTCGAGGGTAGAGTATTCGACCCAAATTTGTTGATTCGCCTCAAGGGGAAACAAAAGAATATTCACAAGTATTAGCAGCTGAGTTTGTCAGATTCAACCACACCTGAAAGATTAGTGTCTGCAAGCAAAGTATGAGTAGCAAAGTAGTATAATAGCAACGATGTCAGAAACAGATCTGTTGACGGCAGACTATTCCTAATTGTTGTATCAATGGCGCCAGTAGGTTGCACGTGGACGGGGAACTATTCTTCTCCGACAACGGAGACAAAAAGGATCTTGCATCAAGTAACAACGAAGTAGCAAGGAACAGCAGTAGCAACAACAACAAAGTAACAGCAGTAGCAACAATAGTAGCAAAGTGGCCCAATCCCTTTTGTAGCAAGGGACAAGCCTAGACAAAGTAACGTAGCAAGGACCAATAGTAAAAGACTCGTAGGCAGTGGATATGTCATGGATCAGTATGACGGATGTGATTCATCATGTAACAGCTATAACACGGAGAGATAAGTAACTAGCTCCCGTTCGTCAATCTAATGTAGGCATGTATTCCGTATGTAGTCATACGTGATTAGGGAAAAGAACTTGCATGACATATATTGTCCATCCCTCCCGTGGAAGCGGGGTCCTAATGGAAACTACGGGATATTAAGGTTCTCCTTTTAATAAAGAACCGGACCAACGCATTAACACTTGGTGAATACAAGAACTCCTCATACCATGGTCATCTCCGGCAGTGGTTCCGGCTATTGTCACTCCGGGGTTGCCGGGTCATAACACATAGTAGGTGCTACAACTTGCAAGATAGGATCTAAAACACACATATATTGGCGACAACATAACAGGTTCAGATCTGAAATCATGGCACTCGGGCCCTAGTGACAAGCATTAAGCATAGCCAAGTAGTAGCGACATCAATCTAGAACATAGTGGATACTAGGGATCAATCCCCGTCAAAACTAACTCGATTACATGATAGATCTCATCCAACTCACCATCGTCCAACAAGCCTACGATGAGATTACTCACGAACGATGAAGAGCATCATGGAATTGTCGATGGAGTAAGGTTGATGATGACGATGGCGACGATTTCCCCTCTCCGGAGCCCAAAAGGGACTCCAGATCTGCCTTCCAGATGAAGAACAGGAGGTGGCGACGCCTCCGTATCGTAAAACGCGATGAATACTTCTCTCTAATTTTTTTCCGGGCGAGACGGAAGATATAGAGCTGAGTTTGGGGGCGGTGGTGCCATGTGGGCCCCACAAGCCCTCACGGCGCGGCCTAGGGGGGTGGCCGCGGCCTGTGGGCTTGTGGCCCACTGGCACGCCCCCTCCGGTGGATCTTTGAGCAGGTATTTTTCTTTTATTCCAGAAAAATTCTCCGTAAATTTTCAGGACATTCCGAGAACTTTTATTTCTCCACAAAAACAACACCATGGCAATTCTGCTGAAAACAACGTCAGTCCGGGTTAGTTCCATTCAAATCATGCAAATTAGAGTCCAAAACAAGGGCAAAAGAATTCGGAAAAGTAGATACGACGAAGACGTATCAACTCCCCCAAGCTTAAAGCCTTGCTTGTCCTCAAGCAATTCAGTTGACAAACTGAAAGAGACAAAAGAAAAACTTTGACGAACTCTGTTTGATCTTGTTGTTGCAACTATGTCTAACTCATATCCAGAGTTTCAGCAAGATCACAAGCAAACCACATAAGCAAATGACATCTAGGTCTCACGTAAACTCATATCAATGGCATAATCAACTAGCGAGCAAATAATAATAAGCCTCAAATGTGAACACTTCAATCAAAACAACATGAAGCAGCACGAATAGATGGTATCTCGCTAGATCTTTCTGAGACCGCAAAACATAAATGCAGAGCACCTTCAAAGACCAAGGGCTGACTAAACATTGTAATTCAAGGCAATGAAGATCCAGTCACAGTCATACTCAACACAGTTAAAAGCAAAGCATAAAAATGACAGAGGTGCTCTCTAATTGGTGCTTTTGTAAGAGGAGGAAGACTCAACATGAACATAAATAGACAGGCCCTTCGCAGAGGGAAGCATTGATTTGCAGAGGTGCCAGCGCACAAGCTTTGAAAACAGAGAATAATTTTGGGTGGCATGCTTTCATTTTCAACGCAATGACTAAGAGTTCTCAACATCTTCCACACTACACATGCTATAGGCGGTTCCCAAACAGAAAAGTAAAGTTTTGACTCCCCCACCACCAATCAATCACACTCCACGGCTAGCCAAATCCTCGGGTACCGTCCATACCAACATCAATCCTGGGGGAGTTTTGTTTGCAATTATCTTTTCGATTTGAGTATGTAACTGGGAATTCCAATTACCAGCCCCTTTCTCGTGCATGATAGTGAATAAACACATATCGAGGATAACACGCCTAGCATGGAATATACCAATAGCCCCCTGTCACCACATGAGCGGTTCGGGCATGCAAACAGATTATTTCTTGAAGGTTTAGAGAGTGGCACATGCAAATTTACTTGGAACGGCACGTAGATACCGCACATAGGTAGGTATGGTGGACTCATATGGCACAACTTTGGGTTTATGGAGGTGGATGCACAAGCAGTATTCCCGCTTAGTACAGTGAAGGCTAGCAAAAGACTGGGAAGCGACCAACTAGAGAGCGACAACAATCATCAAAATGCATTGAGATTAACTAACATTGAGTGCAAGCATGAGTAGGGCATAAATCACCATGAACATGAATATCATAGATGCTATGTTGATTTTGTTTCAACTACATGCGTGAACATGCACCAAGTCAAGCCACTTGAATCATTCAAAGGAGGATACCATCCTATCATACTACTCCCTCCGTCCAGAAATACTTGTCCTAGAGATGAATGTATATAGACTTATTTTAGTTATAGATGCATCCATTATATTCATTTCTAGGAAAAGTATTTCCGGACGGAGGGAGTACATCATAGTCATCTCAACATTCATGTGGGCATCCAAGTCAAACCACTATAAGCTCCTAGCTAAGTAAGCATGGCATACGCAACTATGATCTCTAAGTTGTCATTGCAAACATGTTTCTCTCACAACAAAGCTGAATCACGCATGATGAGCTAGTCATATTTACAAAAACAAAATAGATCGAGTTCATACCAACTTTTCCAGGCTCAGTCACTTCATCATATATCGTCATTATTGCCTTTCTCTTGCACGACCGAACGATGTGAACAATAATAAGCGTGCTCATGCATTGGAGTAAAGCTGGAATCTGCAGGCAAACAGAAAGGAGAAGACAAAGTAATATGGCTCTTTGAAAGCTAAACATGTATGCATGCAAAGCCACTAAACATTGTAACCATGGTCTTCTACCTTGACCCAAAGAAAAAGAAAACTATTTACACGGGAAAGCTCCCAACAAGCAAAAGAAGAAAAAGAAAATCTTTTTGGGTTTTCTCAAACTAGACAGACACACGAAAAGAAAACGAGAAAAAGAAAATAAAACTAGCATGGATGATACAGTGGCAAAGTGTGAACACCGGCTAACAAAGTGAAATCATAAGCAAGAATGTAAAGTCGGTGAGAACACGTACTCCCCCAAGCTTAGGCTTTTGGCCTAAGTTGGTCTACTCCCGAGGAGGGAAATAACCAGCTCCGGGGTACTCCGGAGTGGACTGAGGATGCCACTGCTGTGTGAGCTCCTCTGGCTCCCACTGATAAACTGACGTCTCGTACTCGACTGGTGGCTCGGGCATGGGCACGTGTGGTTGGGCTAAGCCCCAATATGCGTAGATGTCCGAGGGCATAATTATGTACCTGCCTGCATGAAGATTGAACTAAGAAGGAACAGGCAAAGTAATAGTCTCACGAGTACCCTGACTAAATACCAGGTTATAAATCATCCTTCTGTTTATATCTCTATCCAGAAAGTCATGGTGAACCATGCTATCTTAATCTAGATATCTCTCAGGAAGAAGAATCTCTTCTTCCTCCTCCAGTCTAATAAGTATCTCAAAGTGTCCGGCAAGACGAGTGGCATAGATACCTCCATAGACAACTCCTGTAGAACGGTTCAAGTTCAACCATTGAGCTACTATAGCGCCCAAGCTATAAGTTTTATTGTTATAAAGGGCTTCATGCAAGACCGCAAGATCTAGGGAACTAAGTGACCCAGCTTTCCCACGGCCAATCAAACATTTTCCCACAAATAATGAGAAGTACCGAAGCACCGGAAAATGAATGCTAGCAGCTCTAGCGCAAGGCACTCCCCTCTCCTCTCCTACAACAATTGTATCGATGAAAGCTTCCAAGTCCCATGGACGAGGTTCATGAATATCCCCAACAAAAGGCAATTTGCAAACATTGCAAAAATCCTGGAGTGACATGCGCTGGGGGATATCATAAAGTTTAAACTCAACCATAGGAGGATTCTTCCTCGGATAGAAGTTAAAGCTTTGTACGAAGATATTAGTGAGGAAGAGGTATTGTGGACACTTATCTTCAACGAAGGCGGCGAGGCCTGCGTTTTCTACCAAGTGATATAAGTCCTCGTAAATTCAAGCGGCGCGTAAGAACACGTCGCTTGGCCACTCGCACGCTCGAACTTCTGTGACTCGAGGGACCAAATACTTGGGCTTCTTCTCACTCCCATCATCCTTGGGGTCACGGCTTGACGAGCCTCTTAAGAACCTCCTCATCTTTTCCCTTTTCTATCTCTGAAAATTTCTAATTTTTTTAGTGATTCTAAGGAAAAGTGAACAAGGCTCAACAAAACTCGTAGCAACTACTCCAACAAGTGCCTAGAAGCCATATTACGCATCAAAACTACTTGGGATCAGCTAAAATCAGCATACAAAGCTCAAGAACATGGTCACCAAGGCAGCAAAAATACACGGAGTATAAGGCACTAGAGCAAAAACTAATTGGACCAATGGAGGAGTCACTTACCAAGGAGTAATTTCCCCAAAACAGTTCGGAGAACGGTGATTTGAGCAAAGAGATCGAAAATCCTAGCAAGAGGAGCAAGAACACGGGATTGAGCTGCGAAACGATTTTTTCTGGAGGTAGGAGAACCAGATGAGAGCAAGAATGAGTGGAGGGGGTGCCTGTGGGCCCCACAAGCCTGGGTGGCGCGGCCAGGGGGGTGTCCGCGCCGTCACGGCTTGTGGCCCACTAGTGCAGCCCCAAACAAACTCTTCGCTCAAGATTTGTCAAAAATTCCAGAAAAAATCATACTTGATTTTTACAGCGTTCGGAGAAATTTTATTTTCGGGGTACTTTTCCACGAGACGCTAAAACAGTAAATTGGGAAAACTAAACTAAATCTCACATTTTTCTTCTAAGCAACCTAAAGTGAAAACTTGAGACAGAGGTTTGTGACTCCTAGATTCATCCATCTCATGGTCATCGAAAGAAAATCCGTCAATGGGGTTGATCAAGTCTCCTCGACAAAACTTTTTCGAATCGCAAAAGAGAACGGAGAATTTTTGAATAGTCACTAGGTCACCTCAATGGGGATGTGTATCTCCCCAACAAGCAAATCATACTTCATCTTGACACGAGGAATAGGACATTCAAAGCTCCCAATAAGAATCGATGAAGTTTTTTCGATAGCATTGATGCAATATACTCGATATTGTTTCTTCGGAAAGTGCACTATATGCTCATTACCGTTGACATGGAAAGTGACATTGCCTTTGTTGCAATCTATAATAGCCCCTGCAGTGTTTAAAAAGGTTCTTCCGAGGATGACAGGCATGGCATCGCCCTCGGGAATATCCAAGATAACAAAGTCTATTAAGATAGTGGTGTTAGCAACCACAACAGGCACATCCGAGCAAATGCCGATAGGGAAAGCAGTTGATTTGTCGGCCATTTGCAGAGGGATTTCAGTGGGTGTCAACTTATCCAATTCAAGTCTACGATAAAGAGAGAGATGCATAACACTAACACCGGCTCCAAGGTCGCATAACGCAGGTCTAACGTAGTTGCCTTTAATGGAGCAAGGTATAGTGGGCACACCGGGATCACCTAGTTTCTTAGGAGTTCCACCCTTGAAAGTGTAATTGGCAAGCATGGCGGTGATCTCAAGATCAGGTATCCTCCTCTTATTAGTCACAATATCTTTCATGTACTTAGCATACAGAGACATCTTGAGCATATCCGTCAAACGCATTTGCAGAAAGACAGGTCTGATCATTTCAACGAATCGCTCAAAATCCTCATCATCCTTTTTCTTGGATGGTTTGGGAGGAAAGGGCATAGGTTTCTGAACCCATGGTTCCCTTTCTTTACCGTGCTTCCTAGCAGCAAAGTCATTCTTATCGTATCTTCTATTCTTAGGCTGTGGGTTATCAAGATCAACAGGTTCAATCTCCACATCCTTTTCATTGCTAGGTTGAGCATCATCATGAACATCACTATTGATATTATCATTAGGCTCATGTTCATCACCAGATTGTGTTTCAGCATCAGAGCAGAGGCATCGTTTGGACTCTCAGGTGTAGCAGCAACAGGGTTGCTAGCATGCAAGTTCCTATCATCTTTCTTCTTCTTTCTAGGATGACTAGGTGCATCAGTGCTAACTCCTTGAGAATCTTGTTCAATTCTCTTCGGGTGACCCTCAGGATACAGAGGTTCCTGGGTCATTCTACTGCCTCTAGTGACGACTCTGACAGAATTGTCATTCAACACATTGAGCAAGTCATTCTGAGCTTTAAGTACTTGTTCTACCTGAGTAGTAACCATAGAGGCATGTTTACTCAGGAGCTTAAGATCATTGACATTTCTGTCCACACAAGCACTTAAATGACTAAGCATACGAGCATTCTGTTCCAATTGTTTGCTAAGATAATCATTGAAACTTTGTTGTTTGGCAACGAAGTTATCAAATTCATCCATGCATAAGCTAGCAGATTTATCAAAAGTAATATCACTATCATCAAACCTATTACTTCTACTATGTGTATCGGGTTATCGAGACCATGGATCTCTTCGATAGATGGTCGATTTTTGACATCTTCAGATTTAATGCCTTTTTCTCGCATACATTTCTTGGTTTCTTGCATATCTTCAGGACTAAGGAATAGAATACCTATTTTCTTCGGAGTTGGCTTAGGAGTTGGTTCAGGAATAGTCCAAGCATTCTCATTGCACAAGATGTTATTCAGTAGAATCTCAGCTTGTTCTACAGTTCGTTCCCTAAAAACACAACCGGCACAACTATCTAGGTGGTCTTTAGAAGCATCAGTAAGTCCATTATAGAAGATATCATGTATTTCATTCTTCTCAAGTGGGTGATCAGGCAAAGCATTCAGTAGCTGGATGAGCCTCCCCCAAGCTTGTGGGAGACTCTCTTCTTCAGCTTGAGCAAAGTTGTATATTTCCTGCAAGGTAGCTTGCTTCTTATGGGCAGTGAATTTTTTTCCAGATAAGTAGTAGACCATATCCTGGGGGCTATGCACACAACGAGGAGCAAGAGAAGTGAACCAGGTCTTAGCATCATCCTTTAGCGAGAAAGGAAACAACTTGAGCATATAGTAGTGGCGGATCTTTTCCTCACTAATGAATAGGGTGGCTATATCGTGCAGTTTGGTAAGATGGGCTACAACCGTTTCAGACTCATAACCGTGAAAAGGATCAGATTCGACTAGAGTGATTAACTCAGGGTCGACAGAGAATTCATAATCCTTATCAGTCACAAAGATAGGCGAAGTGGCAAACTTCGGGTTGTATTTCATCCTAGCGTTCAGAGATTTTTCTTTCCACATGCGCAGTAATTTCTATCCTAGCGTTCATAGCTATCCTTACACACAAGAAAATCCTCAGCTATCTCTCCCTCCATAACATAGAGCGTATCAAGCATAACAGGCATAATAGCAGGTTCTACTTCAATAGTATTAGCAGTTTCAGAAGTATCATCACATCTAGCAGCAACTCTAGCAATATGTGCATCAAGGGCACCTAGTGGCAAAGCAGTATCAGGCATAGCATCATTAGGCATAGTATCAAGCATAGCATCATCAGGCATAGTATCAAGCATAGCATCATAAGGCATAGTATCAAGCATAGCATCATCAGGCATAGTATCAAGCATAGCATCATCATAAGCATCATGGGTAGCAGAAGTAGCATCATCAAGCACAGGCGACATATCAAGATTTCTAGGAGGAGGCGAAGTCGCAAACTTACTCATAACTGAAGGTGAATCAAGTGCTGAGCTAGATGGCAGTTCCTTACCTCTCCTCGTAGTGGAAGGCAAGATTTTAGTTCTTGGATCTTTCGAATTCCTCATAGTGATCATTAGATGTAAATCCCAAGTGACTCAGAGAATATAGTTGTGCTTCCCCGGCAACGACGCCAGAAAAAGGTCTTGATAACCCACAAGTGTAGGGGATCGCAACAGTTTTCGAGGGTAGAGTATTCGACCCAAATTTGTTGATTCCTCTCAAGGAGACACAAAAGAATATTCTCAAGTATTAGCAGCTGAGTTTGTCAGATTCAACCACACCTGAAAGATTAGTGTCTGCAAGCAAAGTATCAGTAGCAAAGTAGTATGATAGCAACGGTGTCAGAAACAGATCTGTTGACGCCAGACTATTCCTAACTGTTGTATCAATGGCGCCAGTAGGTTGCACGTGGACGGGGAACTATTCTTCCCCGACAACGGAGATGAAAAGGATCTTGCAACAAGTAACAACGAAGTAGCAAGGAACAACAGTAGCAGAAGTAGCAACAATAGTAGCAAAGTGGCCCAATCCTTTTTGTAGCAAGGGACAAGCCTGGACAAAGTAACATAGCAAGGACCAATAGTAAAAGACTCGTAGGAAGTGGATCCATGATGGATGAGTATGATGGATGTGATTCATCATGTAACAACTATAAGACGAAGAGATAAGTAACTAGCTCCTGTTCGTCAATCTAATGTAGGCATGTATTCCGTATGTAGTCATACATGCTTAGGGAAAAGAACTTGCATGACTTCTATTGTCCATATCTCTCGTGGCAGCGGGGTCCTAATGGAAACTACGGGATATTAAGGTTCTCCTTTTAATAAAGAACCGGACCAACGCATTAACACTTGGTGAATACATGAACTCCTCATACTATGGTCATCTCCGGGAGTGGTTCCGGCTATTGTCACTCCGGGGTTGCCGGGTCATAACACATACTAGGTGACTACAGCTTGCAAGATAGGATCTAAAACACACATATATTGGCGACAACATAATAGGTTCAGATCTGAAATCATGGCACTCGGGCCCTAGTGACAAGCATTAAGCATAGCCAAGTAGTAGCAACATCAATCTAGAACATAGTGGATACTAGGGATCAATCCCCGTCAAAACTAACTCGATTACATGATAGATGTCATCCAACTCATCACCGTCCAGCAAGCCTACGATGAGATTACTCACGAATGATGAAGAGCATCATGGAATTGTCGATGGAGGAAGGTTGATGATGACGATGGCGACGATTTCCCCTCTCCGGAGCCCAAAACGGACTCCAGATCTGCCCTCCAGATGAAGAAAAGGAGGTGGCTGCGCCCCCGTATCGTAAAACGCGATGAATCCTTCTCTCTGATTCTTTTCGGGCGAGACGGAAGATATAGATCTAAGTTTGGGGGCGGTGGTGCCACGTGGGCCCCACAAGCCCTCACGGCGTAACCTAGGGGGTTGGCCGCGGCCTGTGGGCTTGTGGCCCACTAGCACGCCCCCTCCGGTGGATCTTTGCACAGGTATTTTTCTTTTATTCGAGAAAAATTCTTTGTAAATTTTCAGGACATTCCGAGAACTTTTATTTGTGCACAAAGACAACACCATGGCAATTCTGCCGAAAACAGCGTTAGTCCAGGTTAGTTCCATTCATATCATGCAAATTAGATTCCAAAACAAGGGCAAAAGAGTTCGGAAAAGTAGATACGACGGAGACGTATCACATCAACGTAACCCTTTACGACGAGCTCTTCGTCACCTCCACAAACGAGAAACATTTCCTTAGTCCTTTTCACGCACTTCCGAATATTCTTGACCACTGCACAGTGTTCCACTCCTGGATCACTTTGAAACCCGCCTGCCATACTTGTGGCAAGGTTGACATTCGGCCTTGGGTACAACATTGCATACATGATAGACCCTATGGCTGAAGCATAGAGGATGACACTCATCGTTTCTCTATCTTCTGCAGTTACTGGGCATTGAGTCTTACTCAACTTTAGACCTTGTAACACATGCAAGAACCCCTTCTTGGATTGTTCCATTCTGAATTTCTTCAGTATCTTGTCAAAGTATGTGCTTTGTGAAAGTCCTATCAAGCGTCTCGATCTATCTCAATAGATCTTAATGCCCAATATGTAAGCAGCTTCTCCTAGGTCCTTCATTAAAAAACTTTTATTCAAGTAATACTTTACGCTTTCCAAAAACTCTACATTGTTTCCAATCAGAAATATGTCATGCACATATAATATTAGAAATGCTATAGAGCTCCCACTCACTTTCTTGTAAATACAAGCTTATCCAAAAATTTGTATAAACCCGAATGCCTTGATCACCTCATCAAAGCGCTGGTTCCAACTCTGAGATGCCTGCACAAGTCCATAAATGGATCGCTGGAGCTTGCATACTTTGTTAGCATTCTCTGCATCGACAAAACCTTCCGGTTGTATCATATACAACTCTTCCTTAAGAAACCCGTTAAGGAACGCTGTTTTGACATCCATCTGCCATATATTCAAAAAATGCAGCTATTGCTAACATGATTCTGATGGACTTAAGCATAGCTACCGGTGATAAAGTCTCATTGTAGTCAACTCCTTAAACTTGTGAAAAACCCTTTGCCACAAGTCGAGCTTTATAGACGGTCACATTACCGTCGGCGTGCGTCTTCTTCTTAAAGATCCATTTGTTCTGAATGGCCTTTTGGCCTTCAGGTAATACTTCCAAAGTCCATACTTTGTTTTCATACATAGATCTCATCTCGGACTTCATGGCCTCTAACCATTTGATGGAATCCGGGCCCACCATCGCTTCTCCATAGCTTGTAGGTTCATTATTGTCTAACAACAAAATCGATAAGACACGATTCATGTACCACTCTTGAGCAATACGTGCCCTTGTCGACCTACGAGGTTTGATAGTAACTTGATGTGAAGTTTCATGATCATCTAATTAGCTTCCTCTTCAACTAGTGTAGCCTCGACATAAATTTCTTTCTACCCCGCACCACCATTTTGTTGAAGCAGATGTTCTACAACCTCATCAAGTTCTATCTTCCTCCCACTCAATTCTTTCGAGAGAAACTCTTTCTTAAGAAAAGCTCCGTTCTTAGCAACAAAAAATTTCCCCTCAGATTTGAGATAGAAAGTATACCCAACTGTCTCTTTTGGGTAACCTATGAAGATACACTTTTCTACTTTGGGTTCTAGCTTTTCACGCTGAAGCTTTTTGACATAAGCATCACATCCCCAAACTTTAAGAAACGACAACTTTGGCTTCTTGCCATACCACAGCTCATATGGTGTCGTCTGAATGGATTTTGATGGTGCCCTATTTAAAGTGAATGCAGCTCTGTCCAATGCATAGCCCCAAAACGATAACGACAAATCGGTAAGAGACATCATAGAATGCACCATATCTAATAAAGTACGATTATGACGTTCGGTCACACCATTGCGTTGTGGTGTTCCATGCGGTTATATCTGTGAAACAATTCCACACTGTCTTAAGTGAGCACCAAAATTGTAACTCAAATACTCACCTCCTCGATCAGATCGTAGGAATTTGATCTTCTTGTTATGATGATTTTCAACTTCACTCTGAAATTTCTTGAACTTTTCAAATGTTTCAGATTTGTGCTTCATCAAGTAAATATAACCATACCTACTCAAATCATTAGTGAAGGTGAGAAAATAACGATATCCACCACGCGCCTCTATGCTCATCAGTACACACACATCAGTATGTATGATCTCCAATAAGTCACTTGCACGCTCCATTGTTCCGGAGAATGGAGTCTTAGTCATCTTGCCCATGAGACATGGTTCGCATGTGTAAAGTGATTAGTTACTCCAGAAGTCCATCAACATGGAGTTTCTTCATGCGTTTTACACCAATATGACCTAAGCGACAGTGCCACTTGAAAGTGGCGCTATCATTATTAATCTACATCTGTTGGTCTCAATGTTATGGATATGAATGTCATCACAATCAAGATTCAATATGAACAAACCCCTCACATTGGGTACATGACCATAAAAGATATTACTCATATAAATAGAACCACCATTATTCTCTGACTTAAATGAGTAACCTTCTCGCATTAAACAAGATCTGGATATAATGTTCATGCTCAACGCAGGCACTAAATAACAATTATTTATGTTCATCACTAATCCCGATGGTAACTGAAGTGAGATTGTGCATGCCGACGGCGATCGCATCAAGCTTGGAACCATTTCCCACGCGCATCGTCACTTCATCCTTCGCCAGCCTTCGTTTATTCCGCAGTTCCTGTTTAGAGTTGCAAATGTGAGCAACAGAACCGATATCAAATATCCAGGCACTACTACGAGAGCTGGTGAGGTACAGATCAATAACATGTATATCAAATATACTTTGTTTGGCATTGGCTGCCTTCTTATCGGCCAAATACTTGGGGCAGTTTCACTTCCAGTGACCAGTTGCCTTGCAATAATAACACTCAGTTTCCCGCTTAGGTACAGCCTTGGGTTTCTTCGTCGGAGGGGCAACGGATTTGCCACTCTTCTTGGAGTTACCCTTCTTTCCTTTGCCGTTTTTCTTGAAACTAGTGGTCTTATTGACCATCAATACTTGATGCTCTTTCTTTATTTCTGACTCTGCGACTTTGAGCATCGCAAATAGCTCAACGAGTGACTTATTTATCCCTTGCATGTTATAGTTCAACACAAAGCTCTTATAGCTAGGTGGCAGTGATTGAAGAACTCTGTGAGTGACAAATTCTTGTGGGAGTTCAATCCCCAGCTCAGCTAGACGTTTATAGTAGCCAGACATTCTTAGTATGTCTTCACTGACAGACCCGTTCCCCTCCATTTTGCAAACATAGAACTTATCGGAGGTTTCATACCTCTTGATTTGGGCATTCTTCTCAAAGATAAACTTCAACTCCTGGAACATCTCATATGCTCCTTGACGTTCAAAACGTCTTTGAAGTACCGGTTCTAAGCCATACAAAACTACACATTGAACTAATGAGTAGTCATCCTTACGCGACTGCCAAGCATTAAAAATGTCTTGGGTCGCCGTAGCGGGTGGTGCATCACCTAGCGCTGCATCAAGGACATATTGGTTTTGGGCAGCCGTGAGGATAAGCCTCAGATTACGAGCCCAGTCAACAAAGTTGCTTCCGTCATCTTTCAGCTTAGCTTTCTCTATGAACGTATTAAAATTCACAGTTGCTACTGTGCGAGCTATTAATCTAGAACATAAAATTTTGCAAAGATTACTTAGACTATGTTCAAGACAATTGAGTTTAGCTAATCATATTACTAATAAACTCCCACTCAAATAGACACCCCTCTAGTAATTCGAGTGGTGCAAGATCCAAATCCACTAACTCAAGTCCGATCATCACGTGAGTTGAGATTATTTTCACTGGTAAACATCTCCATGTTGATCATATCAACTATATGATTCATGCTCGACCTTTCGGTCTCTTGTGTTCCGAGGCCTTGTCTGTACATGCTAAGCTCGTCCAGTTTAACCTGAGTGTTTCGCGTGTGCAACTGTTCTGCACCCATTGTATGTGAACGTTGAGTGTATCACACCCGATCATCACGTGGTGTCTCGAAACGACGAACTGTCGCAACGGTGCATAGTCGGGGAGAACACAATTTTATCTTCAAATTTTAGTGAGGGATCACCTTATAATGCTACCATCGTCCTAAGCAAAATAATGTGCAAAAAAGGATTAACATCACATGCAAATCAAAAGTGACATGATATGGCCATGAACTTGTGCTTCTTGATCTCCATCACCAAAGCACCGGCATGATCTCCATCTACTCGAGATATCATCTACGCATGAACCAAGCTAAATATGCCACTGTTGGGGAACGTCGCATGGGAAACAAAAAAATTTCCTACGCACACGAAGACCTATCATGGTGATGATCATCTATGAGAGGGGAGATCATATCCACATACCCTTGTAGATCGCTAAGCGGAAAGCGTTAAGAAACACGGTTGATGTAGTCGAACGTCTTCGTGATACGATCATGATACGTCCCACGAACTCCTTCCCGATCTAGTACCAAACGGAGGGCACCTCCGCGTTCAGCACACATACAACTCGTTGACGATCTCCACCTTTTTGATCCAGCAAGAGAGACGAAGAGGTAGTTGAATTCTCCGGCAGCACTACGGTGTGACCGTGATGGTGGTGGGGCTTACTCCATCAGGGCTTCGCCGTGCCGGACGAACCTAGCTACGGGGTGTCGAAGTTGTGGAGGGGAGAAGGGTTGCACTTTGTCTTTAGTGCAAAAAGCCTCTCGCCCCTCCACTATATACAGGAGGGAGGGAGGGTGTGGTGCCCTAGGGAAACCCTAGGGTTTCGGTCGGCGCAAGAGGGAGGAGTCCTCCTCCAATTCCACTTGGAAGGAGGAGTCCTCCTGTAATTCCACTTGGAAGGAGGAGTCCTTCCTTCCCCAATTCGGATTGGCCCCTCTCCTTGCCTTTTCTTCCACTTAGGCCGACCTAGGCCCTCCTGGGCTGGCCACCAGCCCACTAGGGGCTGGTGTGCCACCCTTGTTCCCCTTTTGGTATTATGCCGGGTTAGTGCCCCCTCCCGGTAGAACTCTGGAACCCATTCGTCATTCCCGGTACTTTACAGGTAAAGCCCGAAAAGTGTTTAGAAGCCAAATGGATACTTCCTATATATCAATCTTCGTCTCTAGACCATTCCGGAAACCCTCGTTACGTCCGGGATCTCATCCGGGACTACGAACAACAGTCGGTTACCAACATTAATAATTAACCTATGCCGAAAATGTCACCGAAACTTAAGTGTGCAGACCCTGCGGGTTCGAGAACTATGTAGACATGACCGAGACACTCTCCGGTCAATATCCAATAGCAGGACCTGGATGCCCATATTGGATCCTACATATTCTACGAAGATCTTATCGGTTGAACCTCTATGTCAAGGATTCACACAATCCCGTATATCATTCCCTTTGTCCTTCGGTATGTTTACTTGCCCAAGATTCGATCGTCGGTATCTCCATACCTATTTCAATCTCTTTACTAGCAAGTCTCTTTACTCATTCCGTAATACAAGATCCCGTGGTTAACTCTTCAGCCATATTGCTTGCAAGGCTTGTTGGTGATGTTGTATTACCGAGTGGGCCCTGAGATACCTCTCCGTCATACGGAGTGACATATCCTAGTCTTGATCCATGCTAACTCAATGGACTCCTTCGGAGATACCTGTAGAGCACCTTTATAGTCACCCAGTAACGTTGCGACGTTTGATACACACGAGGCATTCCTCCGGTGTCAGTGAGTTACATGATCTCATGGTAATAGGAACGTATACTTGACATGTAGAAAACAATAGCAATAAAATGACATGATCACATGCTACGTTTATAGTTTGGGTCTTGTCCATCACATCATTCCCCTAATGATGGGATCTTGTTATCAACTGACAACACTTGTCTATGGCTAGGAAGCCTTAATCATCTTTGATAAACGAGCTAGTCAACTAGAGGCTCACTAGGGACATTGCTTTGTCTATATATCCACACATGCATTTGTGTTTCCATTCAATACAATTATAGCATGGATAATAAGAGATTATCTTGAAACATGAAATATAATAATAACTATTTTATTATTGCCTCTAGGGCATATTTCGAACAGTTAGATCGACAATTGAAGGTGCTTGAATTGGAAAAGCAATTATCTGTAGTGAACATGTAACTATAAGAGTGTCTCTTAAAATATGGAATTATTCAAGGTTATTTAGGCCTTTTTAAACATTTAAAGTGTTTTTAGACATTTAATGTGTATAGTTCAAATATGAACTGTAGCTAAGCACATGCTAGAGTGCAGCAAAATGGGTTGAAAAATCATATATGTGTCACCCGATGCATGTTTTTGTCCCATGTAAGAAATGGGAATGAATTTCAAACCTTTTGGTGTTTTGGCTTGGTCATAAACATTGAAAATGTGTGTTTTCATATTCCAGTAAATCCAAATATCATCAGAAATTCATGAAGTTTTGCATGTTGTCATGTCATGGATCATGCGTATTGTGGTAAAAATTGCCCAATTTGGGAGAAGTTTTGGCACAAACCTCTTACAAACCGAAGATTCTCACAAGAATCCATGTGGTTCCGAAAGAGAACTTTCACCTTTTGAGGAGAAACAACATCCGATGCCTCTTCTTGCCTTGATACTTTTCTAGAGGAACCATACAACAATATGATCGTCATCCTAAAATATGGAATTATTCAGGGTTTGTTTGGTATTTTTAATACATTAATTGGGTTTTCTAGGCATTTAATGTGCGTAATTAATATTTGAACTATAATCACTAGGTCCAGCGCATGAAAATTGGTTGAACAATTATATACGTGTCCGTGTATGCATGTTTAGGTCCCAACAAGAAATGAGAACGAATTTCAAGCATCTCAGCGTCTTGGCTTGGCCACAAACATTGAGAAACTTGGTTTTTAAATTCTTGTAAATCCAAGCCTCGTGAGAAATTCATGAAACTTGGGCATCGTATCATGACCTTGCCTGTTGTATGTTGTGGTAAAAAAATTGCCCAATTCTGGACAAGTTTTCGCACAAGCAGCTTACAAACTGGAGATTCTAACAAGAAAGACATGTGGTTCTGATAGGGAACGTTCACCTTTTATGTGTGAAACAACATCCGTTGTCTCTTCTTGCCTTGCATTTATTTCTAGTGTCACCACAGAGCAACATGACTGTCATGCTGAACTGTGGAATTTTCCACGGTTGGTTTGGCCTATTTTACATATTAATTGAATTCTCTAGCCATTTAATGTGCATAATTCAATTTCGAACTATAATCAGAAGGTCCAATGGATAAAAATGAGTTGAAAATTGATATACTAGTCCCTGACTGCATGTTTAGGTCCGATGCAAGAAATGGGAATTAATTTCAAACATCTTTGTCTCTTGGCTCGGCTGCAAACATTGAGATACTTGGTTTTCAAATTCTTGTAAATTTAAAACTCGTCAAAAATTCATGAAACTTGGCATGGTGTCATGAAAAGGCACACATATGCCGTGGTTAAAAAATTGTCCAACTTTGACATGTTTTGGCATAAGCTTCTTACAAACTGGAGCTTCTCACAAGAAGTTTTGTGGTTTCGATAGGGAACATGCATGTCACATCTGCGGGTGAAAGGACATCCGATGTCTCTTATCTCCTTGATTTGTTTAAGAAACAACATAGACCAATAGGTGCTTAGTGAAAAAATATGTATAAATTAAGGGGTCGTGTGGCTTTTTTATACATTAATTAAGTTTTCTATGCATTTAATGTGCATAATTTAAATTTGATCTACAATCACAAGGTCCATTGCACCAAAACGGGTTGCAAATTCATATACGTGTCCTTGGATGCATGTTTAGGTCCCATGCAAGAAATGGGAATAAATTTGAAACATCCCTGCGTCTTGGCTCGACCACAAACATTGAAAAACTTGGTGTTTAAATAATTTGTAAATCCAAAACTCGTTAGTAGTTCATGAAAGTTGGCATGGTGTCATGACAAAGGAGACATATGCCATGGTAAAAAAATCCAACTTCAACATGTGTTGGCACAAGGCTCTTACAAACCGGAGCTTCTCACAATAAGCTGTGTGGTTCTGATTGGGAACACGCATGTCACATGTGTGGGTGAAATGACATCTGATGCCTCTTCTCTACTCAATTTTTTCTAAAACAACATAGACCAATAGGTGCGTAGTGCAAAAATATGAAATTGTTAAGGGTTTGTCTAGCTTTTTTATACACGAATTGATTTTTTTGTGCATTTAATCTGCATAATTCAAATTTGAACTATAGTCATAATGTCTGTGTTGGGTAGAGCCTCGTCATATGGCAAAAATATGTTCTGGTCTTTTTGTGTACACTTTGAGAGAGGATACAAACATTAATAGCCAACAAAGGCATTTTGAAAAAAAAACTTCCACGTTACCATCGCAAATGGGCATATTATTTATAAGTCATGGACGGTCTACTCACCATTTATGTGCTGCCACGCATCACACTCTTTATTGTTTAGAAGGTAGTGTGCGGACAGGTGATGTCTACGCACGATTCTATTCTTGTAGACTATGTTGGGCTTCCAAGCGCAGAGGTTTGTATGACAACAACAATTTCCCTCAAGTGGATGACCTAAGGTTTATCGAACTTAGGGAAGTAGAGGTTGAAGATGGTCTCTCTCAAGCAACCCTGCAATTAAGATACAAGAAGTCTCTTGTGTCCCCAACACACCTAATACAATTGTCAGTTGTATAGGTGCACTAATTCGGCGAAGAGATGTTAAAAGGCAAGTGATATGGATGGTAAAACAAGGTATTGTAAATCTGAAATAAAAATGGTAGCAAGCAAACATGAAACAAAATTGAAAGTAAATGATGTTCAATGGTGGAAAACAAGGCCTAGGCTTCATACTTTCACTAGTGGCAACTCCCAACAACATTAACATAATCTAATCACATGATATTTCCACTAAAACATGCAATGTAGACATGCTTGGAGGTCATTCCTTTGTGATCAAGAGAGGACGAGAATTATTTAGGTCTACAAAAGCACACCTCAGAGTTCGTAGTTCTCATCTATGGATTTCCCAATGTCACCGCGACCATCCAAACAGAGTACCACAATCACCACAACATATCGCAAGGATAGTCAAAGACAAGCACCAAGAGACTCTCAATCTTCAATCAATTCACAAAAGAGGAAATCACTCATGAAAATATTCTTATAATCCATGTCCAATAGACCGCTGTCATCATGGTCTCGGGGATTATACTAGATAAGATCAAGTAAGTACATCAATCCAGTACATAGAAGAAGGGGAAACATCATGGGATCACCCTAGATTAACATAGCCTATGATCACAATCAAGATCACATCATGCGAGAGAGAGATGACCACATAGCTACACGTAGAAGACCTCAGCCCCAAGGGAGACTACTCACACATGGCCATGGTGAGCAAGAGGTTGATGGAGAGGTGCAACCCGGACAGGAGACGGTGGCGGCCACGACCCTTGGGGGCGGCGACCTTTGGCCCCCCTTCTTCCTTGGAGATGTTGCTGGTAAGGAGGTGGTTCTCCACCCCAAGGCGGCTGCCTGGGAGGAGGAAATCTCATAGATCTTGGTGGCTCTTGAGAAATCAGGTTTTTCCTCTCCTTATATGAGTCGGGACGATCATCCTTGGCCCTCCGATGGATGCCCCTTTGATTCAAGGGCTCTTGGGCACCGCTAGAACCTTCCTAGGAACACCTCTCAGCCCTAATGAGGTCCCCAAGTCGTGGCTTGGCCGAATCCATCTAATATGGTAAGAGTTGGAGTCAATCACGTCACTGATTCCCGTAATCATGTAATCAGATATTTTTCCTCCAGTAAAACGGGCTTTCATGGAGCGCCCGAACTCCAAATGGGCCGAATTTTCTGTCTAGAATTATTCGCATACAATGCCCCACAACTTTTGCATCTATTATTGTTATATTTGACGTCATCTTCGAGGCGGAAACAGACGATCTCTAAAATCTGTAGGGGGACATATTTGAGGAAAGTCAGAGTCCCACTCCAACAAGGTTTCCTCTTCTATTTTTGATAGTTCCTACACATCAAAGTGTAAAACAAGAACATTGTGCACTTTTGCAACTATTGGTAGGTTAGTTCAAATAAATCATAAACTTAATATAAAAAGAATTACCAATAGCATAAAAGTAGCATTAAACCATCAGAAATTATAGATACGTTTTGGACGTATCAACATCCCCAAGCTTAGTTCCTACTCGTCCTCGAGTAGGTGAAACGATAAAAACAAAATAATTTTTGAGGTGACATGCTACCAACATAATCTTGATCATCATATTTGTAAAAGCATTTGTAAGCTGAGATCATATCACTCTAAACATAGGCATGATAGATATATTCTAACAATGAAACTTAGCAACCATGTTGCAACATGAAAAGTAACACAAGCAAAAGATCATGAACAATAATGCACTTGAAAGTTATACGTTTGTTTCGAGCATAAAGAAAACATAGCAAAATGGTATTTCGCTTGTCCTTAAGATTGGGGCAAAACATAAATGGCAGGACACCTTCGAAGCTCAAGTGGTGACTAGATACAAGTAATCTGAGAACAAGTAATAACATAATCATGAATCAATCAATAATAAATTTTGGGACTATGCACATTATACTCAGAATGACAACTATGCTCTCTTAATTGGTGCATAGAGTTAGAAGACGAAGACTCAACATAAAAGTAAAAGAAAGACCCTTCGTAGAGGGAAGCAGGGATTACTCATGTGCTAGAGAGCTTTTAGAGATTTTTAAATCAATAAGATTGTAAAACAAGCTTTTGGGAGGTGCATAATTCGTCAACGAATGCTAGCAGATAGCCCAATACTTCTCATTCTGGACAAGTTTTGAGGAACGACTCCCAAAGTGGGGACAATCACAACCCCTTAATCTCCTTTGTTTATCACTATTCTGATTTCTCATGAACAAAGTGTGAAGGAGGTTTTGTTTGTTCCTATTATCTTTTATGAGCCAGGCACCGTCATGCCAGTCCCTCCTCGTATTAGGGGTTCGCTGATTAGACATGCAAACCCAAGATAAAGCTTGTCAAGTATGAGAAGATCATGAATTATCTACTACTTCCTCATGAGCTAAAACAGAGGCACAAAACAAGAATAATTTTGAAAGTTTCGAAGGTAGCACATGAGAAATTTACTTGGAGTGGCGGTTAAATACCACATGTAGGTAGGTATGGTGGACAAATTTGGGAAACTTTTTTTTGGGAGTTGGATGCACGAGTAGACCTCATACTCAGTACAGGTGGAGGCTAGCAAGAGACTGGGAGCGACCAACTAAGAGAGCAATAACGCCCATAATCATGCATAGCGACAAAACATTATTAATCAAAGCATAAATAATATTACAAGTCAAAAACTAAATGATCATAGAGGCTAGAGGTGACTAGTTTATAGTCATAACATGGTGTGAGCATGCGCCAAGTCAACCCAAATGAAGCAGTAAAGGAGAATACCATAATATTATGCTTCGATATGATAAAAACAACACATGGTTCTTTCAATGGAAAAATTAAGCACTCTCAGCTGTTTGATACAAGTCATTCTACATCAATAACTACTAAGCATATAATTAAGATAATATCTAACATGACATGTTAAAGTCTAAGCCACAGTCTAAACAAGCTTCCTATTGCACCACTATAAGCATGAAATATTTTACTCTTCTCCAACACCAATCAACTTCCTTGAAAAAACTCTCATAGATAATATTAATTAAAGGCCAAAGAGATAATCATATATAACTGAAGCAAACTAACAAGCTCTAAACAAAATATGAGTGGAAAACAAGAGCTAAACGCAGAACTAGAAAAAAGTGAACACTCACAGAACAATAAGAGTGAAAACCAGAGTGTTCTAAGCAATTAAAACGGAACGTGTCTCTCTCCCAAATAAGAATGATAGGATGTAACTTATTTATGACCAGCAAGCAAAACTAGAACAAACTAAAAATTAAAGACCAGGACGCTCCAAGCATAGCACATAACATATGAAGTGATAAAATATAGCATGGAGATGGACGAACTGGTGATTGTTGATAGAGAAGGGGATGCACAAGGGCATCCCCAAGCTTAGACGCTTGAGTCTCCTTGAATATTTCTTGGGGGTGCATGTGGGCATCCACAAGCTTGAGCGCTTGACACTCCTGAATCTTCTTGTTGGAATTATGCCCTAGAGGCAATAATAAATATAGTTATTATTATAATTCCTGTATCAAGATAATCGTTTATTATCCATGCTATAATTGTATTGAATGAAGACTTATATACAGGTGTGGATACATAGACAAAACACTGTCCCTAGCAAGCCTCTAGTTGGCTAGCCAGTTGATCAAAGATAGTCAGGGTCTTCTGATTATGTACAAGGTGTTGTTGCTTGATAACTGGATCACGTCATTAGGAGAATCACGTGATGGACTAGACCCAAACTAATAGACGTAGCATGTTGATCGTGTCATTTTGTTGCTACTGTTTTCTGCGTGTCAAGTATTTGTTCCTATGACCATGAGATCATATAACTCACTCACACCGGAGGAATGCTTTGTGTGTATCAAACGTCGCAACGTAACTGGGTGACTATAAAGATGCTCTACAGGTATATCCGAAGGTGTTCGTTGAGTTAGTATGGATCGAGACTGGGATTTGTCACTCCGTGTGACGGAGAGGTATCTCGGGGCCCACTCGGTAATACAACATCACACACAAGCCTTGCAAGCAAAGTGACTTAGTGTAAGTTGCGGGATCTTGTATTACGGAACGAGTAAAGAGACTTGCCGGTAAACGAGATTGAAATAGGTATGCGGATACTGACGATCGAATCTCGGGCAACTAACATACCGAAGGACAAAGGGAATGACATACGGGATTATATGAATCCTTGGCACTGAGGTTCAAACGATAAGATCTTCGTAGAATATGTGGGATCCAATATGGGCATCCAGGTCCCACTATTGGATATTGACCGAGGAGTCACTCGGGTCATGTCTGCATAGTTCTCGAACCCGCAGGGTCTGCACACTTACGGTTCGACGTTGTTTTATGCATATTTGAGTTATGTGGTTGGTTACCTAATGTTGTTTGGAGTCCCGGATGTGATCACGGACGTCACGAGGGTTTCCGGAATAGTCCGGAAACAAAGATTGATATATAGGATGACCTCATTTGATTACCGGAAGGTTTTCGGAGTTACCGGGAATGTACCGGGAATGACGAATGGGTTCCGGGTGTTCACCGGGGGGGGGGGGACCCACCCCGGGGAAGCCCATAGGCCTTGGGGGTGGCGCACCAGCCCTTGGTGGGCTGGTGGGACAGCCCAAGAAGGCCCTATGCGCCAAAGGATAAGAAATCAAAGAGATAGAAAAAAAGGGGAGGTGGGAAAGGAGAGAAGGACTCCACCTTCCAAACCTAGTTGGATTCGGTTTGGAAGGGGAGGACTTCCCCCCTTGGCTCGGCCGACCCCATTGGGGCTCCTTGAGCCTCAAGGCAAGGCCCCTCCCCTCCCACCTATATATACGGAGGTTTTAGGGCTGATTTGAGACGACTTTTCCACGGCAGCCCGACCACATACCTCCACGGTTTTTCCTCTAGATCGCGTTTCTGCGGAGCTCGGGCGGAGCCCTGCCGAGATCAGATCACCACCAACCTCCGGAGCACCGTCACGCTGCCGGAGAACTCATCTACCTCTCCGTCTCTCTTGATGGATCAAGAAGGCCGAGATCATCGTCGAGCTGTACATGTGCTGAACGCGGAGGTGCTGTCCGTTCGGCACTAGATCGTGGGACGGATCACGGGACGGTTCATGGGACGGTTCGCGGGGCGGATCGAGGGATGTGAGGACGTTCCACTACATCAATCGCGTTCACTAACGCTTCTGCTGTGCGATCTACAAGGGTACGTAGATCGGAAATCCCCTCTCGTAGATGGACATCACCATGATAGGTCTTCGTGCGCGTAGGAAATTTTTTATTTCCCATGCGACGTTCCCCAACAGTGGCATCATGAGCAAGGTTTATGCGTAGATGTCTTCTCGAGTAGAACACAAAAGTTTTTGTGGGCGGTGATGTGCGTTTTGCTGCCCTCCTTAGTCTTTTCTTGATTCCGCGGTATTGTTGGATTGAAGCGGCTTGGACCGACATTACTCGTACGCTTACGAGAGACTGGTTTCATCGCTACGAGTAACCCCGTTGCTCAAAGATGACTGGCAAGTGTCGGTTTCTCCAACTTTAGTTGAATCAGATTTGACCGAGGAGGTCCTTGTATAAGGTTAAATAGCAATTCATATATCTCCGTTGTGGTGTTTGCGTAAGTAAGATGCGATCCTACTAGATACCCATGGTCACCACGTAAAACATGCAACAACAAAATTAGAGGACGTCTAACTTGTTTTTGCAGGGTATGCTTGTGATGTGATATGGCCAACGATGTGATGTAATATATTGGATGTATGAGATGATCATGTTGTAATAGATAATATCGACTTGCACGTCGATGGTACGGCAACCGGCATGAGCCATAGGGTTGTCTTTAAACTAACGTTTGTGCTTGCAGATGTGTTTACTATTTTGCTAGGATGTAGCTTTAGTAGTAATAGCATGAGTAGCAAGACAACCCCCGATGGCGACACGTTGATGGAGATCATGGTGTGGCGCCGGTGACAAGAAGATCGTGCCGGTGCTTTGGTGATGGAGATCAAGGAGCACGTGATGATGGACATATCATGTCACTTATGAATTGCATGTGATGTTAACCCTTTTATGCACCTTATTTTGCTTAGAACGACGGTAACATTATGAGGTGATTTCTCACTAAAATTTCAAGACGAAATTGTGTTCTCCCCGACTGTGCACCGTTGCTACAGTTCGTCGTTTCGAGACACCACGTGATGATCGGGTGTGATAGACTCAACGTTCACATACAACGGGTGCAAAACAGTTGCACACGCGGAACACTCGGGTTAAGCTTGACGAGCCTAGCATGTGCAGACATGGCCTCGGAACACATGAGACCGAAAGGTCGATCATGAATCATATAGATGATATGATTAGCATAGGGATGCTTACCACTGAAACTATACTCAACTCACGTGATGATCGGACTTGAGCTAGTGTAAGTGGGTCATGAACCACTCAAATGACTAGAGAAATGTACTTTTTGAGTGGGAGTTTAGCAAGTAATTTGATTAAGTTAAACTCTAATTATCTTGAACATAGGCTAAGTCCACTTTGAATATATTTGTGTTGTAGATCATGGCTCACGCGACAGTCACCCTGAATTTTAATACGTTCCTAGAGAAAGCTAAGTTGAAAGATGATGGAAGCAACTTTGTAGACTGGGCTCGTAATCTTATGTTGATCCTACAAGCTGGGAAGAAGGATTATGTCCTTAATGCTGCGCTAGGAGATGAACCACCCGCTACGGCTGACCAGGATGTTAAGAACGCTTGGTTAACACGTAAGGAGTACTACTCGATAGTTCAATGTGCAGTCTTGTATGGCTTAGAACCGGGACTTCAACGTCGCTTTGAGCGTCATGGAGCATATGAGATGTTCCAGGAGTTGAAGTTCATCTTTCAGAAGAACGCCCGGATCGAGAGGTATGAGACCTTCGATAAATTCTATGCTTGCAAGATGGAGGAGAATTCGTCTGTCAGTGAACATGTGCTCAAAATGTCTGGGTACTCAAATCGTCTAGCTGAGTTGGGGATTGAACTCCCGCAAGAGGCTATCACTGACAGAATCCTTCAATCAGTGCCGCCAAGCTATAAGGGCTTTGTGTTGAACTACAACATGCAAGGGATGAACAAGTCACCCGGCGAGTTGTTTGCGATGCTGAAAGTCGCAGAGTCTGAACTCCGTAAAGAGCATCAAGTGTTGATGGTGAATAAGACCACTAGTTTCAAGAGAAACGGCAAAGGCAAGAAGGGTAATTCAAAGAAGAGCGGCAAGCCTGTTGCCAATCCGACGAAGAAATCCAAAGCTGGACCTAAGCCTGAAACAGAGTGCTACTATTGCAAGGGTATGGGTCACTGGAAGCGCAACTGGCCCAAGTATCTGGCTGATAAGAAGGCGGCCAAAGAAAAAACAGGTATATTTGATATACATGTTATTGATGTGTACTTAACCGGCTCTCGTAGTAGTGCCTGGGTATTTGATACCGGTTCTGCTGCTCATATTTGCAACTCGAAACAGGAACTACGGAATAGGCGAAGGCTGGCGAAAGATGAAGTGACGATGCACGTAGGAAATGGTTCCAAGGTTGATGCAATCGCCGTCGGCACAGTTTCACTTCAGTTACCATCGGGATTAGTTATGAACTTGAATAATTGTTATTTAGTGCATGCGTTGAGCATGAACATTATATCTGGATCTTGTTTATTGCGAGACGGTTACTCTTTTAAGTCAGAGAATAATGGTTGTTCTATTTCTATGAGTAACATCTTTTATGGTCATGCACCCAATATGAGAAGATTATTCATATTGAATCTTGATAGTGATTCACATATACATAACATTGAGACCAAAAGAGTTAGAGTTAACAATGATAGCGCCATATTTTTGTGGCACTGCCGCTTAGGTCATATTGGTGTAAAGCGCATGAAGAAACTCCATACCGATGGACTTTTGGAGTCACTTGACTTTGATTCACTTGACACGTGCGAACCATGCCTCATGGGCAAGATGACTAAAACTAAGTTCTCCGAAACAATGGAGCGTGCCAGTGACTTGTTGGAAATCATACCTACCGATGTGTGCGGTCCGATGAGCGTAGAGGCACGCGGCGGATATCGTTATTTTCTCACCTTCACTGACGATTTGAGTAGATATGGTTATGTCTACTTAATGAAGCACAAGTCTGAAACATTTGAAAAGTTCAAGCAATTTCAGAGTGAAGTTGAAAATCATCGTAACAAGAAGATCAAGTTCCTACGGTCTGATCGTGGGGGTGAATATCTGAGTTTCGAGTTTGGTGCTCACTTAAGACAATGTGGAATTGTTTCACAGTTGACACCGCCTCGAACACCACAGCGTAATGGTGTGTCCGAACGTCGTAATCGTACTTTATTAGAGATGGTGCGATCTATGATGTCTCTTACCGATTTGCCGTTATTGTTTTGGGGTTATGCATTAGACACAGCTGCATTCACTTTAAATAGGGCACCATCAAAATCCGTTGAGACGACACCATACGAACTGTGGTATGGCAAAAGGCCAAAGTTGTCGTTTCTTAAAGTTTGGGGATGTGATGCTTATATCAAAAAGCTTCAGCCTGAAAAGCTGGAACCCAAAGCGGAAAAGTGCATCTTCATAGGTTACCCAAAAGAGACAGTTGGGTACACCTTCTATCTCAAATCCGAGGGCAAAGTGTTTGTTGCTAAAAACAGAGCTTTTCTCGAGAAGGAGTTTCTCTCGAGAGAATTGAGTGGGAGGAAGATAGAACTTGATGAGGTTGTCGAACCTCTCATCCCTCTAGATGGTGGCACAGGGGAAGGGGAAACCCCTGTCGTTGCGACGCCGGTTGAGGAGGAAGTTAATGATGATGATCATGAAACTCCGGTTCAAGTTCCTATCGAACCACGCAGGTCGACGAGACCACGTGCTGCTCCAGAGTGGTACGGTAATCCCGTTTTTTCAATCATGTTGTTAGACAACAATGAACCTGCAAATTATGAAGAAGCAATGGTGGGCCCAGATTCCAACAAATAGCTAGAGGCCATGAAGTCCGAGATAGGATCCATGTATGAAAACAAAGTGTGGACTTTGGAAGTACTACTTGAGGGCCGCAAGGCTATTCATAACAAATGGATCTTTAAGAAGAAGACGGACGCTGACGGCAATGTGACCATTTATAAAGCTCGACTTGTGGCAAAGGGTTTTTCACAAGTTCAAGGAGTTGACTACGATGAGACATTCTCACCCGTAGCGATGCATAAGTCCGTCAGAATCATGTTAGCAATAACTACATTTTTCGATTATGAAATTTGGCAGATGGATGTCAAAACGGGGTTCCTTAACGGTTTCCGTAAGGAAGAGTTGTATATGATGCAACCCGAAGGTTTTGTCGATCCTAAGAATGCTAACAAGGTGTGCAAGCTCCAGCGATCCATTTATGGACTGGTGCAAGCATCTCGGAGTTGGAACAAACGCTTTGATGAGGTGATCAAAGCATTTGGGTTTATATAAGTGGTTGGAGAATCTTGTATTTACAAGAAAGTGAGTGGGAGCTCTGTGGCGTTTCTAATATTATATGTGGATGACATATTGCTGATTGGAAACAACGTAGAGTTTTTGGAGAGCATAAAGGATTACTTGAATAAAAGTTTCTCTATGAAGGACCTAGGAGAAGCTCCTTACATTCTAGGCATTAAGATCTACAGGGATAGATCGAAACGCCTGATAGGACTTTCACAAAGCACATACCTTGATAAAGTTTTGAAGAGGTTCAAAATGGAACAGTCGAAGAAAGGGTTCTTGCCAGTTTTACAAGGTACGAGATTGAGTAAGACTCAGTGCCTAGCAACTGATAAAGATAGAGAGCATAGGAGCACCGTCCCCTATGCTTCAGCCATAGGATCTATCATGTATGCAATGCTGTGCACTAGACCGGACGTTAGCCTGGCCATAAGTATGGCAGGCAGGTTCCAGAGTAATCCAGGAGTGGATCACTGGACGGCGGTCAAGAATATCCTGAAGTACCTGAAAAGGACTAAGGAGATGTTTCTCGTGTATGGAGGTGACGAAGAGCTCGCCGTAAAGGGTTATGTCGATGCAAGCTTTGACACAGATCCGGACGACTCTAAGTCGCAAACCGGATACATATTTATTCTTAATGCGGGTGCGGTAAGCTGGTGCAGTTCCAAGCAAAGCGTCGTAGCAGATTCTACATGTGAAGCGGAGTACATGGCTGCCTCGGAGGCGGCTAAGGAGGGTGTCTGGATGAAGCAGTTCATGACGGATCTTGGAGTGGTGTCAAGCGCACTGAATCCAATAACCTTGTTCTGTGACAACACGGGTGCCATTGCCTTAGCAAAGGAACCACAGTTTCACAAGAAGACCAGACACATCAAACGACGCTTCAACCTCGTCCGCGACTACATCGAAGGGGAGGACGTAAATATATGCAAAGTGCACACGGATCTGAATGTAGCTGACTCGCTGACTAAACCTCTTCCACGGGCAAAGCATGATCAACACCAGAACTGTATGGGTGTTAGATTTATTACAATGTAATTCACATGATGATGTGAGGGCTAGATTATTGACTCTAGTGCAAGTGGGAGACTGTTGGAATTATGCCCTAGAGGCAATAATAAATATAGTTATTATTATAATTCTTGTATCAAGATAATTGTTTATTATCCATGCTATAATTGTATTGAATGAAGACTTATATACATGTGTGGATACATAGACAAAACACTGTCCCTAGCAAGCCTCTAGTTGGCTAGCGAGTTGATCAAAGATAGTCAGGGTCTTCTGATTATGTACAAGGTGTTGTTGCTTGATAACTGGATCACGTCATTAGGAGAATCACGTGATGGACTAGATCCAAACTAATAGACGCAGCGTGTTGATCGTGTCATTTTGTTGCTACTATTTTCTGCGTGTCAAGTATTTGTTCCTATGACCATGAGATCATATAACTCACTGACACCGGAGGAATGCTTTGTGTGTATCAAACGTCGCAACGTAACTGGGTGACTATAAAGATGCTCTACAGGTATATCCGAAGGTTTTCGTTAAGTTAGTATGGATCTCGGGGCCCAGTCGGTAATACAACATCACACACAAGCCTTGCAAGCAAAGTGACTTAGTGTAAGTTGCGGGATCTTGTATTACGGAACGAGTAAAGAGACTTGCCGGTAAACGAGATTGAAATAGGTACGCGGATACTGGCGATCGAATCTCGGGCAAGTAACATATCGAAGGACAAAGGGAATGATATACGGGATTATATGAATCCTTGGCACTGAGGTTCAAACGATAAGATCTTCGTAGAATATGTGGGATCCAATATGGGCATCCAGGTCCCGCTATTGGATATTGACCGAGGAGTCACTCGGGTCATGTCTGCATAGTTCTCGAACCCGCAGGGTCTGCACACTTAAGGTTCGACGTTGTTTTATGCGTATTTGAGTTATATGGTTGGATACTGAATGTTGTTCGGAGTCCGAGATGAGATCACAGACGTTACGAGGGTTTCCGGAATGGTCCGGAAACGAAGATTGATATATAGGATGACCTGATTTGATTACCGGAAGGTTTTCGGAGTTACCGGGAATGACGAATGGGTTCTGGGTGTTCACCGGGGGGGGGGGGGGGTGGGGAACCCACCCCGGGGAAGCCCATAGGCCTTGGGGGTGGCGCACCAGCCCTTGGTGGGCTGGTGGGACAGCCCAAGAAGGCCCTATGCGCCAAAGGATAAGAAATCAAAGAGAAAAAAGGGGAGGTGGGAAAGGAGAGAAGGACTCCACCTTCCAAACCTAGTTGGATTCGGTTTGGAAGCGGAGGACTTCCCCCCTTGGCTCGGCCGACCCCATTGGGGCTCCTTGAGCCTCAAGGCAAGTCCCCTCCCCTCCCACCTATATATACGGAGGTTTTAGGGCTGATTTGAGACGACTTTTCCACGGCAGCCCGACCACATACCTCCACGGTTTTCCCTCTAGATCGCGTTTCTGCGGAGCTCGGGCGGAGCCCTGCCGAGATCAGATCACCACCAACCTCCGGAGCGCCGTCACGCTGCCGGAGAACACATCTACCTCTCCGTCTCTCTTGCTGGATCAAGAAGGCCGATATCCTCGTCGAGCTGTACGTGTGCTGAACGCGGAGGTGCCGTCCGTTCGGCACTAGATCGTGGGACGGATCGCGGGACGGTTCGTGGGACGGTTCGCGGGGCGGATCGAGGGACGTGAGGACGTTCCACTACATCAACCGTGTTCACTAACGCTTTTGCTGTGCGATCTACAAGGGTACGTAGATCGGAAATCCCCTCTCGTAGATGGACATCACCATGATAGGTCTTCGTGCGCGTAGGAAAAGTTTTGTTTCCCATGCGACGTTCCCCAACACTTCTTTCATCATCTTCCATCGCATACTTGAAAACTCCCTTCATACGAAACTCATCATAAGCTGATTAGAGTTGTTAGTACCCATGATAAAATAATTCATTATCTACTGTTAATAAAGATTTTCATGAAAAGCTAATGTTTCTCATGATTGCCAAAAGGTTTTTGCACAGGAAAAGAAAGCTTAAGATTTGCAAAATGATGAAAACGCAAAACGTGGCAGAATCTGTGAAAAATAGAACAACATGTAGTAAATAATTTTTTCGGGGCACTTCTGCCTCTCAAATCAAAAAATCAGAACAGATGGCAGAAATAAAATTATATAGAGCATGTTTTAAAAACAATTCAGATCAAAAAGATGATCTCGTGACTTTTGGCGAATTTTTCTGTCAAGCAGACAAAATCTGTTTCTAGAAAGCATGTCACAACTTTTGAATTTCCTTGCAATCGAAGGCTAAAACTTGGCACAAAGCTTGAAAATAAAGATACAATGATGTTGATACAGTAGTAACAAGCATCAAGACCACTAAAAACTGAAAGTAAAAACTCAAAGTAAAGATAACAAGCGTTGTCTCCCTACAGCTCTTTCTTTATAGCCATAAAGATAGGCTTAAGATTTCAATGATGCGCTCGTAGGAATAAGAGTTGTAGAACAAAAGAGAGCATCAAGAAGCAAATACTAGACACATTTAAGTCTAACATGCTTCCTATGCATAGGAATATTGCAATAGAATAATTCATTGAAGCACAAAGCAATAAGCATAGGAAGGTAAAAGAAGTGCAACTTCAAAACCTTCGACATAAAGAGAGGGAATTTGATATTATTGAAATATCTATAAGCATATGTCCCCTTCTCATAATAATTTTCAGTGGGATCATGAATAAACTCAACAATATAAGTATCACATAAAGCATTGTTACCATGATCCACATGCAAAAAGGTACTCTTACTCTCCACATAAGCATAATCTTTCTCATTGGTAATAGTGGGAGTAGGACTATCATTATCAAAGCAAATTTTCTCCTCAAAAGTTGGGGGACTAAAAATATCAAGTTCATCAAACACGTCATTCCCAAGCTTAGAGCTTTCCATGTCATTAGCAATATTGATATTCAAAGAAAGCATACTAATAACATTGCCACCATCATAATTGTTATGCAAATAATGAAGTTCCATAGGTTTTTTAATTTTCTCCTCAAACACTTCATGTCCTAGTTCAAGATAAAGTTTATAAAGATCTCTCATATTTTTGTCGTTTTCCATTAAGCCTAACTAGTGAAAATAAAAACAAGAAACGAAAAGATTTAATTGCAAGATCTAAAGATGTACCTTCAAGCAATCACCTCCCCGACAACGGCGCCAGAAATCGCTTGATGTCTACGCACGCTTCTATTCTTGTAGACTATGTTGGGCCTCCAAGCGCAGAGGTTTGTAGGACAACAACAATTTCCCTCAAGTGGATGACCTAAGGTTTATCGAACTCAGGGAAGTAGAGGTTGAAGATGGTCTCTGTCAAGCAACCCTGCAATTAAGATACAAGAAGTCTCTTGTGTCCCCAACACACCTAATACAATTGTCAGTTGTATAGGTGCACTAGTTCGGCGAAGAGATGTCAAAAGGCAAGTGATATGGATGGTAGAACAATGTATTGTAAATCTGAAATAAAAATGGAAGCAAGCAAACATGAAACAAAACTGAAAGTAAGCAGTGTTCAATGGTGGAAAACAAGGCCTAGGCTTTGTACTTTCACTAGTGGCAACTCCCAAGAACATTAACATAATCTAATGACATGATATTTCCACTAAAACATGCAACGGAGACGTACTTGGAGGCCATTCCTTTGTGATCAAGAGAGGACGAGAATTATGTAGGGCTACAAAATTATACCTCAGAGTTCGTAGTTCTCATCTATGGATTTCCCAATGTCACACTACAAGAAATATGCTCATACTTGACATTTTTTAAAATGTCGTTGATGAATTCTTCATAAATCTCCGACGATTTCATCCGAGATCATCGTAAACCGTTTGAGGGGATCAAATCTACACATAAATTACGACGATGTGAGTCAAAAACGTCGTAACCGCATAAGATGAGATCGTCATTACTTTTACGACAATTATAAAAACATCGTAACACGATGTAACATAATGTTTACGACGATTATAAAAACATCGTAAAATGTTTTGAATTTTGTTTCATCTTACTTTTCTGTTGGCTATTTTTTTCATCTTACTTTTCTGTTGGCTATTTTTTTCATCTTACTTTTATATTGGGCTTGCTAATGGGCTTGTCCACATCGTGTGCACCACTGCGCCATTTACAAACCCTGCTGGCAAAAATTCGGCGTTGCTGGGACTCGAACCCGAGAGCTCTGCGCCAACCGCCACTACGCTAGCCACTGCGCTAGCCACTAACTTCTGTTAGTTGGATACAACTCAACCAATATATAGTAAGTTTAGAAAGATATCCCTAATTCAGATAGATACAAGAGCGTAGAGGGATGCAGTTTTCAGATATGTTGCGGCAGCGGATCTGGTGACCGGAGGTGGCCGGCGACGGGGGCTGATGCGAAGGTGACCGGCGGCGGTGGCTGGTGCGGCCGTGCCCAACGGAGGGGGCTTGTGCGGGGGCGCTGAGCGGTGGAGGGAGCTGGTGCGGGGGCGCGCGCTGAGCGGCGGAGGGAGCTGGTGTGGGGCTCTGAGCGGCGGTGGGAGCTGGTCCGGTGGCGACGGCGTGCACTTCTTGTTGGGGAACGTCGCATGGGAAACAAAAATTTTCCTACGCGCACGAAGACCTATCATGGTGATGTCCATCTACGAGAGGGGATGTGTGATCTACGTACCCTTGTAGACCGTACAGCAGAAGCGTTAGTGAACACGGTTGATGTAGTGGAACGTCCTCACGTCCCTCGATCCGCCCCGCGAACCGTCCCGCGATCAGTCCCACGATCTAGTGCCGAACGGACAGCACCTCCGAGTTCAGCACACGTACAGCTCGACGATGATCTCGGCCTTCTTGATCCAGCAAGAGAGACGGAGAGGTAGAAGAGTTCTCCGGCACCATGACGACGCTCCGGAGGTTGGTGATGATCTCGTCTCAGCAGGGCTCCGCCCGAGCTCCGCAGAAACGCGATCTAGAGGTAAAACCGTGGAGATATGTGGTCGGGCTGCCATGGCAAAAGTTGTCTCAAATCAGCCCTAAAACCCCACTATATATAGGAGGAGGAGGGGGGAGCCTTGCCTTGGGGTCCAAGAACCCCCAAGGGGTCGGCCGAGCCAAGGGGGAAGGTCTCCCCCTCCCAAACCGAGTCCTACTTGGTTTGGAAGGTGGAGTCCTTCTTCCCTTTCCCACCTCCTCCTTTTTTTTCTTTTCTCTTTGATTTTCTTCCTATGGCGCATAGGGCCTTCTTGGGCTGTCCCACCAGCCCACTAAGGGCTGGTGTGCCACCCCCAAGGCCTATGGGCTTCCCCGGGGTGGGTTGTCCCCCCGGTGAACTCCCGGAACCCATTCGTCATTCCCGGTACATTCCCGGTAACAACGAAAACCTTCCGGTAATCAAATGAGGTCATCCTATATATCAATCTTCGTTTCTGGACCATTCCGGAAACCCTCGTGACGTCCGTGATCTCATCCGGGACTCCGAACAATATTCGGTAACCAACCATATAACTCAAATACGCATAAAACAACGTCGAACCTTAATTGTGCAGACCCTGTGGGTTCGAGAACTATGTAGACATGACCCGAGAGACTCCTCGGTCAATATCCAATAGCGGGACCTGGATGCCCATATTGGATCCTACATATTCTACGAAGATCTTATTGTTTGAACCTCAGTGCCAAGGATTCATATAATCTCGTATGTCATTCCCTTTGTCCTTCGGTATGTTACTTGCCCGAGATTCGATCGTCAGTATCCGCATACCTATTTCAATCTCGTTTACCGGCAAGTCTCTTTACTCGTTCCGTAATACAAGATCCCGCAACTTACACTAAGTCACATTGCTTGCAAGGCTTGTGTGTGATGTTGTATTACCGAGTGGGCCCCGAGATACCTCTCCGTCACACGGAGTGACAAATCCCAGTCTCGATCCATACTAACTCAACTAACACCTTCGGAGATACCTGTAGAGCATCTTTATAGTCACCCAGTTACGTTGCGACATTTGATACACACAAAGCATTCCTCCGGTGTCAGTGAGGTATATGATCTCATGGTCATAGGAACAAATACTTGACACGCAGAAAACAGTAGCAACAAAATGACACGATCAACATGCTACGTCTATTAGTTTGGGTCTAGTCCATCACATGATTCTCCTAATGATGTGATCCCGTTATCAAGTAACAACACTTGCCTATGGCCAGGAAGCCTTGGCCATCTTTGATCAACGAGCTAGTCAACTAGAGGCTTACTAGGGACAGTGTTTTGTCTATGTATCCACACAAGTATTGTGTTTCCAATCAATACAATTATAGCATGGATAATAAACGATTATCATGAACAAAGAAATATAATAATAACTAATTTATTATTGCCTCTAGGGCATATTTCCTACAGTCTCCCACTTGCACTAGAGTCAATAATCTAGTTCACATCACCATGTGATTCCAACGAATCCAACACCCATATAGTCATGGGGTCTGATCACGTCTTGCTCATGAGAGAGGTTTTAGTCAACGGTTCTTAAATTTTCAGATCCGTGTGTTCTTTACAAATCTTTATGTCATCTTATAGATGCTGCTACTATGTGCTATTCGGAAATACTCCAAATATCTACTCTACTATACGAATCCGTTTCACTACTCATAGTTATTCGGATTAGTGTCAAAGCTTACATCGATGTAACCCTTTACGACGAACTCTTTAACCACCTCCATAATCGAGAAAAATTCCTTAGTCTATCAGTTACTAAGGATAAATTTTGACCGCTGCTAGTGATTCAATCATGGATCACTCTATGTACCTCTCAACAGAGTGGAAGGCACACATTAGGTGCGGTACTCAACATGGCATACTTTAGAGTGTACGGCTAAGGCATAGAAGACGACCTTCGTCTATTCTCTTTATTCTGCCGTGGTCGGGTTTTGAGTCTTACTCAAATTCACACCTCACAACGCAACCAAGAACTCCTTCTTTGCTGATCTATTTTGAACTCCTTCAAAACTTGTCAAGGCATGCATTTTGTTGAAACTTCTATTAAGCGTTTTGATCTATCTCCATAGATCTTGATGCTCAACGTTCAAGTAGCTCAATCCAGGTATTCCTTTGAAAACTCCTTTCAAACAACCTTGTATGCTTTCCAGAAATTCTACATTACTTCTGATCCACAATATGTCAACCACATATACTTATCAGAAATTCTATAGTGCTCCCACTCACTTCTTTGGAAATACAAGTTTCTCATAAACCTTGTACAAACCCAAAATCTTTGATCATCTCATCAAAGTGTATATTCCAACTCCGAGATGCTTGCACCAGTCCATTGAAGGATCGCTGGAGTTTGCATATTTGCTAGTATCTTTAGGATCGACAAAACCTCATGGTTGTATCTCATACAATGTTTGCTCAAGGAAACCGTCGAGGAAACAATGTTTTGACATCCTACATGCAATATTTCATAAATAATGCAACAACTACTAACATAATTCTAACAGACTTTTAGCATCGCTACGAGTGAGAAAGTCTCATCATAGTCAACTGTTTGATCTTGTCGGAAACATCTTTGCGACAAGTCGAGCTTTTCTTAATAGTGACTTATCACCATCATCGTCTGTCTTCCTTACAAAGATCCATCTTTACTCAATAGTCTTACTACCATCAAGTAGTTCCTCCAAAGTCTACACTTTGTTTTATATATGGATCCTCTCTCGGATTTCATGGCCTCAAGCCATTTGTCGGAATCCAGGCCCACCATTGCTTCTTCATAACTCGTAGGTTCACTGTTGCTCAACAACATGACCTCCAAGACAGGGTCACCGTACCACTCTGTAGTAGTACGCGACCTTGTCAACCTACGAGGCTTGTAGTAACTTCATCCGATGCTCGATGATCACCATCATCAGCTTTCACTTCAATTGGTGTAGGCGCCACAGGAACAACTTCCTGCGCCCTGCTACACACTGGTCGAAGTGATGGTTCAATAACCTCATCAAGTTCTACCACCCTCCCACTCAATTCTTTCGAGAGAAACCTTTCCTCGAGAAAGGATCCGTTTCTAGAAACAAACACTTTTCTTTCGGATCTGAGATAGGAGATGTACCCAACTGTTTTGGATATCCTATGAAGATGCATTTATCCGCTTTGGGTTCGAGCTTATCTGACTGAAACTTTTTCACATAAGTGTCGAAGCCCCAAACTTTCAAGAAACGACAGTTTAGATTTCTCCAAAGCTCAGTCTATACTGTGTCATCTCAACGGAAATACACGGTGCCCTATTTAAAGTGAATGCGGTTGTCTCTAATGCATAACCCATAAACGATAGTGGTAATTCGATAAGAGACATCATAGTATGCACCATACCAAATAGTGCGTGGCTATAACGTTCAGACACATCATCACACTATGATGTTCCAGGTGGCATGAACTGCGAAACAATTTCCACATTGTCTTAACTGCGTACCAAAACTCGTAACTCAGATATTCATTTCTATGATCATATCGCAGACAGTTTATCCTTTTGTTACGACGAACTTCACTCTGAAACAGAATTGAACTTTTCAATATTTCAGACTTGTGATTCATTAAGCAAATACTCTAGTATCTACTCAAATCGTCATTGAAGTAAGAACATAATGATATCCACTGCGTGCCTCAGCACCCATTGGACTGCATACATCAAAATGTATCACTTCCAACAAGTTACTATCTTATTTCATCTCAATGAAAACAAGGCCTTGCTCATGTGGTATAATTTGCATGTCACTAGTGATTCAAAATCAAGTGAGTATAAAGATCCATCAGCATGGAGCCTCTGCATGCAATTTATACCAACATGACTCAAGCGGCAGTGCCACAAGGAAGTGGTACTATCATCATTACCTCGTATCTTTTGGCACCAATATCATGAACATGTGTAACACTACGATCGAGATTCAATAAACCATTGAAGGTGATTATTCAGGAAAATAGAGTAACCATTATTCTCTTTAAATGAATAATCGTATTGCAATAAACACGATCCAATCATGTTCATGTTTAAAGCAAGCACCAAATAACAATTATTTAGGTTTAACACCAATCCCTATGGTAGAGGGAGCGTGCGACGTTTGATCATATCAACCTTGGAAACACTTCCAACACGTAGCGTTCTTATCTACCAAGTATCTAGAGTTGCTCCGCCTTAGTGACTATTCCCCTCATTACAGAAGCACTTAGTCTCGAGTTTGGGTTTAATCTTGGGTCTCTTCATTAGTGCGGCAACTGTTTTGCCGTTTCACGAAGTATCCCCTCTAGCCCCTGCCTTTCTCGAAACTTAGTGGTTTTACTAACCATCAACTATTGATGCTCCTTCTTGATTTCTACTTTCGCAGTGTCAAACATCGCGAATCGCTCAAGGATCATTGTATCTATCCTTGATATGTTATAGTTCATCACGAAGCTCTCATAGCTTGGTGGCAGTGACTTTGGAGAACCATCACTATCTCATCTAGAAGATTAACTCCCACTTGATTCAAGTGATTGTCGTACTCAGACAATCTGAGCACACACTCAACGATTGAGCTTTTCTCCTTTACTTTGTGGACAAAGAATCTTGTCGGAGGTCTTGTACCTCTCAACAAGTGCACGAGCATGAAATCACAATTTCATCTCTTTAGAACATCACTTATGTTCCGTGACGTTTCAAAACGTCTTCGGTGCCTTGCTTCTAAGCCATTAAGTATTTTGCACTGAACTATCGTGTAGTCATCAGAAACGTGTATGTCGGATGTTCACAACATCCACAGACGACGCTCGAGGTGCAGCACACCGACTGGTGCATTAAGGACATAAGCCTTCTGCGCAGCAACGAGGACAATCCTCTTCAAAGTTTGCTACTATCAACTTTCAACTAAATTTTCTCTAGGAACATATAAAAACAGTAGAGCTATAGCGCAAGCTACATCGTAATTCGCAAAGACCATTAGACTATGTTCATGACAATTAGTTCAATTAATCATATTACTTAAGAACTCCCACTCAAAAAGTACATCTCTCTAGTCATTTGAGTGGCACATGATCCAAATCCACTATCTCAAGTCCGATCATCACGTGAGTCGAGAATAGTTTCAGTGGTAAGCATATCTATGCTAATCATATCAACTATACGATTCATGCTCGACCTTTCGGTCTCATGTGTTCCGAGGCCATGTCTGCACATGCTAGGCCCGTCAAGCTTAACCCGAGTGTTCCGCGTGTGCAACTGTTTTGCACCCGTTGTATGTGAACGTTGAGTCTATCACACCCGATCATCACGTGGTGTCTCGAAACGAAGAACTGTCGCAACGGTGCACAGTCGGGGAGAACACAATTTCGTCTTGAAATTTTAGTGAGAGATCACGTCATAATGCTACCGTCGTTCTAAGCAAGATAAGGTGCAAAAAGGATTAACATCACATGCAATTCATAAGTGACATGATATGGCCATCATCATGCGCTTCTTGATCTCCATCACCAAAGCACCGGCACGATCTTCTTGTCACCGGCGTCACACCATGATCTCCATCATCATGATCTCCATCAACGTGTCGCCATCGGGGTTGTCGTGCTACTCATGCTATTACTACTAAAGCTACGTCCTAGCAATATAGTAAACGCATCTGCAAGCACAAACATTAGTTTAAAGACAACCCTATGGCTCCTGCCGGTTGCCGTACCATCGACGTGCAAGTCGATATTAACTATTACAACATGATCATCTCATACATCCAATATATTACATCACATCGTTGGCCATATCACATCACAAGCATACCCTGCAAAAACAAGTTAGACGTCCTCTAATTTTGTTGTTGCAAGTTTTACGTGGTGACCATGGGTATCTAGTAGGATCACATCTTACTTACGTAAACACCACAACGGAGATATATGAATTGCTATTTAACCTCATCCAAGGACCTCCTCGGTCAATTCCAATTCAACTAAAGTTGGAGAAACTGACACCCGCCAGTCATCTTTGAGCAACGGAGTTACTCGTAGCGATGAAACCAGTCTCTCGTAAGCGTACGAGGAATGTCGGTCCGAGCCGCTTCGATCCAACAATACCGCGGAATCAAGAAAAAACTAAGGAGGGCAGCAAAACGCAAATCACCGCCCACAAAAAACTTTTGTGTTCTACTCGAGAAGACATCTACGCATGAACCTCGCTCTGATACCACTGTTGGGGAACGTCGCATGGGAAACAAAAATTTTCCTACGCGCACGAAGACCTATCATGGTGATGTCCATCTACGAGAGGGGATGTGTGATCTACGTACCCTTGTAGATCGTACAGCAGAAGCGTTAGTGAACGCGGTTGATGTAGTGGAACGTCCTCACGTCCCTCGATCCGCCCCACGATCTAGTGCCGAACGGACGGCACCTCCGCGTTCAACACACGTACAGCTCGACGATGATCTCGGCCTTCTTGATACAACAAGAGAGACGGAGAGGTAGAAGAGTTCTCCGGTAGCGTGACGGCGCTCCGGAGGTTGGTGATGATCTTGTCTCAGCAGGGCTCCGCCCGAGCTCCGCAGAAACGCGATCTAGAGGTAAACCGTGGAGATATGTGGTCGGGCTGCCGTGGCAAAAGTTGTCTCAAATCAGCCCTAAAACCCCACTATATATAGGAGGAGGAGGGGGGAGCCTTGCCTTGGGGTCCAAGGACTCCCAAGGGGTCGGCCGAACCTAAGGGGGAAGGTCTCCCCCTCCCAAACCGAAATCTACTTGGTTTGGAAGGTGGAGTCCTTCTTCCCTTTCCTATCTCCTCCTTTATTTTCCTTTTCTCTTTGATTTTTCTTCCAATGCGCATAGGGCTCTTTTGGGCTGTCCCACCAGCCCACTAAGGACTGGTGCGCCACCCCCAAGGCCTATGGGCTTCCCCGGGGTGGGTTGCCCCCCCGGTGAACTCCCGGAACCCATTCGTCATTCCCGGTACATTCCCGGTAACTCCGAAAACCTTCCGGTAATCAAATGAGGTCATCCTATATATCAATCTTCGTTTCCGGAACATTTCGGAAACCCTCGTGACGTCCGTGATCTCATCCGGGACTCCGAACAACATTTGGTAACCAACCATATAACTCAAATACGCATAAAACAACGTCGAACCTTAAGTGTGCAGACCCTGCGGGTTCGAGAACTATGTAGACATGACCCAAGTGACTCCTCGGTCAATATCCAATAGCGGGACCTGGATGCCCATATTGGATCCTACATATTCTACGAAGATCTTATCGTTTGAACCTCAGTGCCAAGGATTCATATAATCCCGTATGTCATTCCCTTTGTCCTTCGGTATGTTACTTGCCCGAGATTAGATCGTCAGTATCCGCATACCTATTTCAATCTCGTTTACCGGCAAGTCTCTTTACTCGTTCCGTAATGCAAGATCCCACAACTTACACTAAGTCACTTTGCTTGCAAGGCTTGTGTGTGATGTTGTATTACCGAGTGGGCCCCGAGATACCTCTCCGTCACACGGAGTGACAAATCCCAGTCTCGATCCATACTAACTCAACTAACACCTTCGGAGATACCTGTAGAGCATCTTTATAGTCACCCAGTTACGTTGCGACGTTTGATACACACAAAGCACTCCTCAGGTGTCAGTGAGTTATATGATCTCATGGTCATAGGAACAGATACCTGACACGCAGAAAACAGTAGCAACAAAATGACACGATCAACATGCTACGTCTATTAGTTTGGGTCTAGTCCATCACATGATTCTCCTAATGATGTGATCCCGTTATCAAGTGACAACACTTGCCTATGGCCAGGAAACCTTGACCATCTTTGATCAACGAGCTAGTCAACTAGAGGCTTACTAGGGACAGTGTTTTGTCTATGTATCCACACAAGTATTGTGTTTCCAATCAATACAATTATAGCATGGATAATAAACGATTATCATGAACTAAGAAATATAATAATAACTTAATTTATTATTGCCTCTAGGGCATATTTCCAACACTTCTTCCCCTGCTTCTTCCCCTGCTCCGAGCGGCGGAGGTATGTTTACTTCTTCCCCTGCTCTGTCTGTCTATTTGTTGTCTTAGAAGTTCCTGCAGTTTACCCTCTACCCTGAAGTTGTCTTGGAAATTATGTGCACAATATCTGGTACTCTATCAACTCCTTGGAGCTGTTGTCTGTCTAGTCATGGCTGAAGCCTTGTAAACGAATTAAATCATGTTGCTACTACTATTTTGTATGTTGTCTTGGCAGTGGCTTAGCAGTGCAGTGGCATGGCACTAGCAGCTTAGATCTATTGCGGCAGCCGTTGCAACAACAAATGCTGGCCAAAGTATACGCTCTGCGCCAAATAATCATGTCACTATGTATTCTAATAAATACAGTATAATCACATAATCGGGGAATTCAATATGTCTGAATTTTATGTGGAAGAGAAAAATAGAAGGAGTGGGAGACTTTGTCTTTGTGCGTGGCTATATAGGCAGCTTGACCAGTATATTGTAAAAGAAGACATGGGAACACAACCTCGTGAAAGCAATCTGCGTTTCGAAATGATAAACGATGTTAGCGAGCACCAACAAGCAAATAGACTGATGTATGTACTGATGTGAAAGTTATATTATAGAAATGTAAATCTACTACCTGCACGAGTATAATAATGAATGCATTCCTACTAAAATGAAGATTAAAATATGCATAGTGAAGGACTATCACAACCAACAAATGGTACCTGAATAGCTTCCACAGGAAAATATGACAGGTCAGCGAATAGAGCTTCTATCCCTGCAGCATGAGCAAAAATGTCTGCAGTGGCATGGCACTAGCAGTGGCATATCCATGGAGGGACAGTGTCTGCAGTGGCATGTGCAGATCTTAGATGAATATGCCGTGGTGAAAGTAGGGACAGGGTCTTAGTAGTGCCTGCATCTACATGTTTTATATTTATATTTATACTTGGTGAAAGTAGAGGTAGTGGCAAGAATTGTTCTCTAGGTTTGGTTTGCTTTTTGCTAGCTACTGTTGGTCTCTGAGCTTTGATTGATGCTAAGTTGCAACATTTCTTGGTCTTTGGCAGATGGACATGAGCTGGATTAAAGGAGTTAGAAGGCTTTCCGCTGAACATACAAAAGGAGTCGAAGAATTTATGCAATTTTTTCGCAGAAGTGCTGCCGAGGATGCTCATGTTCTTTGCCCATGTCAGAGCTGTCTCAACCGTGCACAACAACCTCTAGGAACTGTAGAGGCTCATCTATTGATTTATGGGATGGCAAGCACATATGATCGGTGGGTCTATCATGGAGAACCTTTACATGCTGAAGCTGAACCTGAACCTGAACCTGATGCAGACCCACACCATGTTGATGAAGGCAATGATTTTGTACAAGATGATCGGCCAGCGGGTGCCGGTGTTGAGGAGGGTGGAAATGAAGATGACAGAATTCCTGAGTTGTTAAAGGATTTCTACAATTCAGAACCGCAAGGTGACCGACAGAAGACAATCTTTGCCGAGCTGTTAGAGGAGGCGAAGCGCCCAGCTAGTGATGGTGGTAAATTGTCCAAATTTTCCTTCACCGTGAAGTTACTTCACGCCATCGTGTGCGTGCGGGCTAGGGTTTCTCTCCGGGCGAGGGTAACTGGCCACCGAACGGTGAAGGAGCCCACCCGCAGCGACCCTATGCGCTGCGCCCGTGCCTCTGCTTCTCGGGGGCCCACGTGTCAGCCGAACCAAGTGTCTCTGTGTGTGTGTGATCTTGCGTTGCGTTGCGTTGCTGCCTCAGTGTTCTGACATCGTCTGGGAGATCATCGTCTGGGAGATCCTCGTCCGTCTACCCCCGAAATCCCTCCTCCGCTGCCGCACCGTGTGCCGCGCCTGGCGACGCGTCACCACCTCCCGTGACTTCCTCCTTGCCCACCACACCCACCGGCCCTCACTTCCAATTGTCAACAGCCATAAATACCCTAGGGGGGCATACGATCACATACACACCTTCGATCACCGGGCCGTCGCGGACGCCCAGATCCAACCCATTGCCCGGCTTGACGAGTCCTTCCGTCTCACGGCCTCTTGCGACGGCCTAGTCATCCAGGTAACAACCACAACGACAACGACAACGACAACGACAACGACAACGACAACTACAACGACAACCACAACAACCACAACCATAATAACAACAAAAACAACAACAACCATAATAACAACAACAACCACGACCACAACCACGACCACGACCACGACCACCACCACAACCACAACCACAACCACGACCACGACCACGACCACGACCACGACAACGACAACGACAACGACAACGACAACGACAAAGACAACGACAACGGCAACGACAACGACAACGACAACAACAACAAAAACAACAACAACAACAACAACAACCACCACAACAACAACAACCATAATAACAACAACAACAACGACAACAACAACCACAACAACCACAACCACAACAACAACAACAACAACAACAACAACAACAACAACAACAACAACCACAACAACCACCACCACCACCACAACAACAACAACCATAATAACAACAACAACCACGACCACAACCACGACCACGACCACCACCACCACCACAACCACAACCACAACCACGACAACGACAACGACAACGACAACGACAACGACAACGACAACGACAATGACAACGACAACAACAACCAACACCACAACAACAACAACGACAACAACAACCACAACAACCACAACCACAACAACAACAACAACAACCACCACCACCACAACAACAACCACAACCACAACCACGACCACGACAACGACAATAACAAAAACCACAACAACCACAACCACAACAACAACAACAACAACAACAACAACAACAACAACAACAACAACAACAAGAACAACAACAACAACAACCACAACCACAACCACGACCACGACCACAACCACAACCACACGACCACGACCACGACCACGACAACGACCACGACCACAACAATAACCACGACCACCACCACAACAACAACAACCACAACAACCAGAACCACCACCACCACCACCACCACCACCACCACCACCACAACAACAACAACAACAACAACAACAACAACAACAACAACAACAACCACCACCACGACCACGACCACGACCACGACAACGACAACGACAACGACAACCAACAAAAACGACAACGACAACAACAACAACAACAACAACAACAACAACAACAACACCGACGACAACAACAACAACAACAACAACTTGTAGACACAAAAATCATTGCTTCTAGCCCCTGTTTCAATATAATGTATGCACTCGAAGGCGATAATGGAATTATCAGAGATAAATCTTCAACTGTGGTGTCGAGTAGGCAACGAACCCCGCGAGCAACTTGCTCGTGAATTAGGACGTTTATTAGCACCTACATGTAATGAGTCGTACGCTGAATGCCATGGTCTCTGGCGTCTAGCATGTGGCCCACGTGACCTGCTGACGTGGCAAAGGGCCAGACGCCAGGCACCATGATATTTGATCTTGGTAAGCGACCAAGTGCCAGTGAGTTTGGTGTCTGGCCCCAGCAAATCACACAAACATTGCATAATGAGATAGGTCGGAAATCTCATTCATAGCAAACTATGAATTTCTAAATACAATGGTTTTTTTGAATAAATACCACAATTTTAAAAATACCACGTCTAAAATTACTATGGATTTAAATTACTAAGGTTTTAAATTACTATGGATTTGAAAATACTACATTGCCAAACTAGCACTAAACCTTTTTTCACATTATTTAAGATTGTAATATTTTACATAAAAACTATCTAAAAAATAACACGGAAAAATTCCCTCCAATTCTTGTCAAAAAAGGGAAAATTTCCCTTCCCACCAATTCTTCCCTCCCGGCCAAACCCCAATTCTTCCCACCACCACGCGCCAAACCCCATTCCACGCGCCAAACCCCGCACCCGAAAAAAACACCAAATCGAAACCCCGCACCCGTCTGTTGTTGTCGAGATAGGTCGGCTCTCTGCCCCACCCCACCCCGTCTCCCCTCTCCCACCCCCGTCTCCCCCAAATCGAAAGCCTAGGGTTTCCCCCGCCAACGAGGCCCTCACCGCCGCCGGCCGCCTCCTCGCCCTCCCTCCAAGCCCTCCCCCGTCGCCCGTCGTATCAACCGCTCGCCCTCTCCCCTCCCCCGCCGCGGCAACCGGTCGACCGACCCCATCACCGCGGCCAAACCCGCGGCCAAACCCCATTCCCCTCTCCACCCGCAGCCAAACCCTTTCCCCAAACGGCTCGCAATGACGCCCGACGACGGCGACCACACGCGGAGCGGCTACTGACGACGGCGACGGCTCACGACTTTGCGGGGAGACGACGCGGGGCGGCTACTGACGACGGCCACGACGCGCGGAGTGGCTCTCGTCGACGGCGACGACGCACGGAGTGGCTCTCGTCGACGGCGACGACGCGCGGAGAGGCTCTCGTCTGGGACTGTCCTTCTCCTTCCTCGGTGGTGAGCATCCCGATCTGTTCCACCTTCCCTGCTTCAATTCGTTGTCCGTGGTCTCGAATAGCTTCAGATCTGCGTGCTTGCTTGCGTGTAGTACCCATGCTCTGCTAGTAGATCGAGTTTTAGGCTCTTTTTGCGGTGACGCATGTCGATTCCGTCCGCGGTTTGAAGGATCTGCGTTGCGGCCCTACACACTTGCTCCGTTGCCCTACTGTATATGCTTCATGCTTGCACCTTGCAACCTGTCACCGTCACCGCTCAGTGGCTTGGAGGATGGCATTACGTACTACTGATAGCAACACCTCGAACGTGTTAGCATCAAGGCCACGTCGCATCGTAGCCAAGATCACAAGATGGTAGGATAAGGATAGCGATCGTGACAACCTTGCTTCTAGCTGCGCTGCACGAAAGGTGAGATGCAGTGCAGTGCAGTGCAGCGAAGACAACCTCAGCAGGAGCCTAGGAGAGCTCAGCTTAGCTCTATAAAGCCCGGGAAGCAGGGCTCATGTCCCCGTCATTCCTCCCTCCCTCCTCCTGCATCCAGCATCCTCCGTGCTTGGGCGGACACGAGGATGAGGTCCTCCCCGGCGCTGTTGCTGGTAATAGCACTGGCGGCGGCTGCTCACCTGGCGCCGTTGGCGCAATGCGACGGGCCGAACCCAAACCCGGAGATCTGCAACACCGGCGGGCTGAGCCTCTGCTTAGTAGCGGTAAATCTACGAGTAGATCTAGCCGCAGGTTCATATATGCGCGGATGCATGTCTTCTTTTCGTCTTTAATTTTGATTAGTAGAGGAGTTACCCTGATAGAAGTCCCTATTCAGTCAAGTGCTCGAGCAGTAGCACGACGGCATGCTGTTGTGTGTAGTTTCCACGGGGTCTTGGGATCGATTCCCCCCAAGCCTTTTATTTTTTTGCCTAATTCCTTTGCTGTTTGTATTTTATTGCTATGTTAGTTGATGTAGGTGATGGTAGTGTTTGTGTGAGAAAGCCACTAGGTGCATGTGTGCTTGTGTGGTGCAAACACCCCCAAGCCTTTTATTTTTTTGCCTAATTCCTTTGTTGTTTGTATTTTATTGCTATGTTAGTTGATGTAGGTGATGCTAGTGTTTGTGTGAGCAAGCCACTAGGTGCATGTGTGCTTGTGTGGTGCAAACACCACCAAGGCTTGAGTAGAGGTAGATCACCATGTGTGAGTGTGTGTGAGAGTGTGTGCAATGTGTGTGAATCACTCACACATGCTTGTGCAATTGCACAAGCACATGAGAGCCATGAGAGTGCTCATGCTAGTAGGCATGTTGGTGTGTGTGTGTATGTATGTGATTAGTTAGCTATTAGCTATAGCATATAAGGGGTACTACTGCTGAACGTGAGAATAGTGTTACCAGGAGTAGTAAGTTGGCCTGGTTAGTGTCCTGCCCAGTGCTACCTTCAGCCCCTTTAGTAGTTTGCTGGAAAGCTGTTCTAATTATGCTTATGTGACGTGACATCATACATATCGTGTTCTTGCAGAATTTCGATTGTTTTGTGTCGTCAATATGGATGTTCGTTTGCTGGAAAGCCGTTGTAATTATGGCACGCATTCAACTTTGCCAAAAGTAATGCACCATCCATTCTGCATGTTTATGCGTAAAACACTTTGATAAAAAGGTCAACAATATTAGTTTTCGGTAACTCCACAACATTACTTATTGATACTTACAAATGGTAGACACAGCTCTTTGATACAGTAATGTCAGTGGTTGCTATACTTTCAATTAAACCATAATCGTTCCTCTGTTTCTGTATATACAACCTGAATGCAGTCATTCATCTTATCTGGATGTTTATCATATTTTTACTCTAAGTCTATGAGAGCAAAATATGGGCACACTAATTTTTACTCCCTCTGTCCCACAATATAAGAGCATTTTTGCAAGTTATGTTGGCTTGCAAAATGCTCTTATATTATGGGACGGAGGGAGTAGCATGTAAGCTATGGACCAGACTTGTTTCTTTTTTAATTTTCTACAGTACTATGATCCTGGTATGCTTATTTACTAGTTTAATGGTACTTGTTGGCTCTTGCCATCAGAAAATGTGCGTAGATGATGTAGGATCAAGGTGGTGATCAGGTCATGTGGAAACAGAATGCAATTCGATGTATCTTAACACAGGAACGCGATCATTAAACATATAGCGCGATCTTCTTTCACATGCTTTTGTCAGGTAGCTCATTGTATATGCTAAGTAATATTTCTTATTCCATTGCAGGTGCCAAGTTTTGGAGTCAAGCTGCCGTGACTGTGTGATTTTGTGGTTATCTCGCTTCCCTAATTTCTGTTAGTTGTGATTCCGTAAAATTTATGGTGTGGAACACTTATGTAAAGTTGTGAACTTATTTGGTAGTCTATGTTGTATACGGTAGTGCTCATTGCCAGTGCTCATCACCTTGTAAATAAAATCCTGGGAGTAATTTGTTTGTTGAAGGTTTTGATTTGTGCATCTACTAATTCTTGTCGATCCGAACACAATTGTGGATCTGAAGCAAGTGGTCATGTGGCTGGTAGGCTGGTAGTTTTAGTTAATCTAAAGAAAGTGTATATGGTTGTTGGTTTGTTATTAACTATTAATGTAAATAGTCTATTGTTAGTAACTCATCTTTTACTTTAATCTATATTTTGTACGACATCACTAGCCTGTTATTACATCAAGCTTGATTGGCCCTGTTGTATAAGCTTGTTATACAAGTGCTTCTTCTTAGATATTAATTGAATCTATTGAGTTCTTGGCCCTGTTTATGGTGGTTTTGTTCCTGAAATTGATTGATAAAATATTAGTTCATTGGAGGATCATTCTACTTTATCCCCGTTGTATCTCATTCGTGTTCATTCTGTTTTGCAAGCTATTAGGGAAACTTGATACCATCAGCATAATCAGCACATATACAGCCCCTTGAGATCAGCCTACAGCCCCTCGAGATCATCCATGACAAGGACGAAGTAGCCGTCGCCTGGTATACAACTTGCTACTTATTGCACCGCTTGTTTTATCAGCCATGTTAAGCTACCAGGATGCATGGGACATTGGGTGCAATACTGTTTGTTTGTAAGTTTCACACAAAATATATTATGTGGCGCCTGGGTGTGTCTATGTGCTAACTATAGAAATGTGCCTAGCTCATGCTTGTAATCTGGTAATTGAAATATATTGTTTTAGTCCAAACAATTGGTTTATATTTTTCTTGTGCCATTAATGTACTAGGATTAAATAAAACTAAGATCTTATAGGATACCTTAGTTGTTTGAGTTGTCTTGCTTCCCTATGCATTTCAACCATTCATCTAATGGCTATGTTTTCTTATTCATGTAAAGAAGAACCCCTGACTGAGATTGAGAAGATTAGGGCTAGAACTATGACGAGGAACAACCGCATGGTCCAATCGCTAGGTCTTGGTGCGATATTATCAATGATTAGGAAGTCAAATGCACGTGAAGACGGTAGTGCAGCTACTTGTAATGAATCGGCATCTGCCATAACACAAGATGGAAGCTCAGACTACAACCCTAAAGATGGTGAAGTTATTGATGGAGAGGAAGTTGATGACAAATTAGTGAAGAAGAAAGGAAAGGTGCAAACTCTATCTTGTTTGGGGTGGGAGTTGTATGTTGTGTGCTTTCTTTTTTCGTACATTGCAGAATTTTCTTGTGATCTAATTCTGCCGTCCTTGCCTTTTATACGACACCGTGCAGGTTTCTAGGAAGAAGAAGTGTGCTAACAGAAACAGGAGGAAAGTTTCGGAAACATCTACTCTAATGGCTCCAGGAAGGGTGTTAGCTCTATCTCCAGAAGGATCAAAGAGGCTTCTGACACTTGATGATGAACCAGATGCGGCTAGACTCACAGAAGGATCAAAGAGGCTGCTGACACCTGATGATGAACTAGTTGTGGCTAGACTCACTAGGCAGAAAGTAAGGGAGGATGTTGACAAGAGCCTGCTGCAGAAGGGTCAAGGACCACTGCGAACTGATGATGAGTTGGCCTCCATGGAAGAAGGAAGCAGGATGTGCATGGACCTCAGCCCTGTTGCACCTTCTATGGTCAGCAATCATGGCCATGAGTAGAACTTGACAGTCCTTTCTACAGAACCTGAGCAGCCAATGGGTGATGAAGGCATGTTCATCTAGTTTTCTTTTCTTACTAGTTCATTTTCTAAATGTAAGCAATGCATGTATGGGTGACTACTAGTCTTGACTAATGTTTGAATGTATCCTTTTCAGGCGCTGTTGATGTGGTCAAGAGTTCTAGGAATGGCAAAGGGCTAGAAAAGTTGACACGTTTAATGGGAGCAAAGGTGAGAATTGAAATCGCTGAAGGGATGAGGCGTCTGGAGAAGCCCGTGCAGGCTGCAAAGCTAGCATCTGAGGGTGTCCTCATTGCGAGAGCTCATATGCCGCTGCTTCCTCACTTCAAGGAGTATAAAAAGAACCCAAGTCTTGTGCAGAATTATATAGGAAAAGTATCTGTAAGCTAACTATCTTGTTGCTGAATGTGGTCTTTATTCACTGTTATTATACATCTCATATGATGGTTAATCTTGGTACTCATCTTGTTTGCTGCCTTTGTAGGCAAATTTTGAGATGGACACGGAATCAAGTGTCATTGAGTATGCATGCACTGATATCTTGAAGAATTCGTTGAGGAACAGACGCGATTATGTCAAGAAGCAGTACTTTGACAATGTCGAAGCAAGCAAGGTTAGCATCAAGTCCCCTGTTTCTGACATAACAGATACTGAATGGCAAAGGCTGGTCGAGCTGTGGTCAACTCCAAGACACAAGGTATGTAAATGCGTGACTGTTGCTTTACCTTGCCCATGCAAACTGTGTGATTTGCTTTATCGTATGGAAGTGATGATCTGATGTGCACATATGTAGGACACATGTACCAATAACAAGGTTAATCGAACGAAAGTCAAGTTTGCGCAGAAAACTGGTTCAAGATGCTATGTTGCTCATGTACATGCAACTTTAAGATCCAACACTGTTTTTCCTTTAGTTGTTCTCCTTTAGACATAAGCATCAATTTGTTGCAAAAGCTAATGGTTGGGTTGTTGCTGAAAAACATTTCAGCAAGAGCAAAGAAAGGGTGAAGTGTTATCTGCATTGGACATTTTCAAGGCGACACACAACAGCACCAAACATGGATTCTCAGAGGATGTTCAAGTTGCTATAGTAAGTAATCTTCCTTGGATTTGTTTCTGGCGTCATGTGCTATACCATTGTATGCTCTAGGAGTGAAAAACATGGATTTGTTTCTCGATGAGCCACTATAAGTAGTATTTGCATCAGCTCCTTTTGTGTCCAGCATTTTATTGTAACAACCAGTAAAATGCCTGTTTGACTTTGTATTATTATCCTGCTATGTGCTGATACATGCTTATACATGTAGTTTGCTGAGTCTAAAATAACAACCAGTAAAATAGTAGTTTCTGTATGTAGTTTCTGTATAAGTAGTTTCTGTATTAATTTCTATATAAGTAGTTTCTGTATGTAGTTTCTGTATAAGTAGTTTCTGTATTCTTCATTATTTTTCATTAATTTCTGTATAAGTAGTTTCTGTATGTAGTTTCATTATTTCATTAGTTTCTAGTTTTATGTAGTTTCTGTATGTAATTTCTGGATAAGTAGTTTCCTCTCCCTGGTTCTATTAACACGAAACCAGAAACTTATTCCTATCTTATTGGGAGATGGTATTGCCAAAATCTACTGGTTCTATTAACATGAAACAGAAATCTGGTTTCATTATGTCTGCTTTTCTCATTATTGGGCGCTTATTTTGCTTTCTTTCTCATGGATTTAAACCGTTTCTCAATGCATTCATTATCTTTCAGTCTGAGATGGAAGAGAAGATGACTGCTCCTGTACAAGAAGGCGAAGAGCGGAAGTCTTCTGTTTCAGTTGGTGCGGATGTTCTGACCAAGCATCGCCCATCAAGCAAATTCTTGAATAATGTTGGTCTGCAGCCAAACTCTACTCGCAAGTCCAGCAAGTCAAATGCTGCTGTCAATGCTCGTGTGCTGGATCTACAAGAGCAGCTCGAGATGTCGCGTCAAAGAAGTGAAGTAATGCGTGAAGAGATGGATGCTATGAAGAGGAAGGCAGCAGAAGCTGAAGCTGCACAAGCTGAACGTGACAAGTCCTATGAGCTGCTGCTCAAGAAGGCGGAAGAAAATGATGCGAAGTATGCTCAGCTGATGGCGTTGCTTGGAGCCAAAACAGGAAACTAGTTGGTTTTAGAACTAGATTTTCATCGCAGTTCTTGTGCACTTGATAACTATGGTGTGGGCTGAAATTTATTTTGGTTCTGCTCAGATTTTGGATCTGTATGGGCTCAGATTTAGGATCTGTATGTGCTATGCTATTTTTGGTGTGGGCTGAATTTTTTGGTTGTGCTACATACTTTGTGATATGGGCTATATAATATCAGATTTTGGTTGTGCTTCATACTTTGTGATGTGGGCTGACTTTGTGATGTGGGCTGAGATGTTTTAGAATCTGTGTATGGGCTTCAAAGTTCCATGGGCTCAGATTTATGTGTATGAGCTTCGAATCTGTATGGGCTTAGATTTATTTGGACATAAAAGAAAAAAAAGTTGCTGAATTCAAAAATGAAAAAGGCCAAAACTAAAAATGGATCAAATGTATTTGGGCATGAAAAGGCCAAGGCCCAAAAGAAGCCCAAATTAGAATGATAAAAAAAATTCGAAAAAAAATAAAGTGGCTGAAAATAGGCCAAGGCCCAAAAGAAGCCCAATAAGAAAAGCCCAAAAAAAATAAAACGAGCCCATGTGATCAATTGAAATGGGTTGGGCTGATTTCAGCCATGACGTTTTGATTTCGTCATAATTTTGCCACGTAGGACTGCCACGTAGGAGTGGGTTTGATTGTCAGCGATGATTTAGGATCGTCGTAAAGGTTACGACAATCCAGGAATCGTCGTAAAGTTACGACGATTTTGATCAAATCGTCGTTGCTGTTCATTTCTGACGCTCCGTTTCCGACGCTTGGTTTTTCGTCGTGCGATCATCGTAAATGAAAAACTATGACGATGTAGCGACGAAAAAATAGCGTCGTGTACTAGCATATTCCTTGTAGTGTCACCGCGGCCATCCAAAGAGAGTACCACAATCACCACAACATATCTCAAGGATAGTCAAAGACAAGCACCAAGAGACTCTCAATCTTCAATCAATTCACAAAATAGGAAATAACTCATGAAAATATTCTTCTAATCCATGTCCAATAGACCGCTGTCACCATGCTACTATTATTACTTGTCACTGGTTACAAATTATCTTGCTACAAAACTATCTATCACTGTTACTTACAACACTTGCATAGAATTCCTTGCTGAGAACTACTTAGCATTTCCTTGTGCTCCTCGTTGGGTACGACACTCTTACTTATTGAAAGGACTACGATTGATCCTCGACTTGCTGAACCTACTCAAAATATTTTTTAAGACATTCCTTTGGGTATTGTAGACAAACTGCTAGCTAATCCTTATAACGGTTCAACTCATCCTGTTTACCTTTTGACATATGTAGATGAGATTCGTGGATCGTTTAAGCTTTCAGGTTTACTAGGAGACAAAGTTAGGAAGAAAGTTTTCCTTTTATCGTTGGAGGGAAAATCACTAATGTGGTACACGCTATTGGATGATACTGGATCATCGGATTGGAATCGCTTGAAGGTGGAATTTCATCAAAACTTTTATCCTATGTATCTAATCCATCATGATCGGAATTTTATTTATAATTGCTGGCCTCGTGAAGGAGAAAGTATCGCTCAAGGTTGGGGATGCTTAAATCAATGATGCACACCTGTCCCAACCATGAGCTCTCAAAGGAATTGGTTATACAGAATTTTTATGCTCGACTTTCTCAAGATGATCAAACACTACTTGATGCTTGTGCTGTCGGTTCCTATATGAAGAAGACTATTGAATTTGGGTGGGATCTTGTGGAAAAATTAAACGCAATGCTGAAGATTGGGAACTTGATGAAGGTAAAGAGTCAAGTATAAAGCTTAATTTTGATTATGTCAAATCTTTTTTGAAAACTTCACCTTTTCATGAGTTTAGCAACAAATATTGCCTTGACACTGAGATAGTAGCTTCTTTCTACGGAATTTTGCTACCTATATTGACCTGGCTAAGGAAAACTGGTTCAAATATCATTCCCCTGGTGAAAAATTACATGTGGAACCTGTTAGAATTAAGGAGGAAGAAATAACTGTTATCCATGTTGATCCAATTGTTCCTACTACTTACATTGATAAACCTCCTTTCCCTATTAGGACTAGAGAACATGCTAAGGCTACAACAATGGTTAATAAGAGTTATGTTAGAATACCTACACCATCTCAACAAATAAATGTTGAGCCTAATGTAGCTATAGGTAAAGATCTCCTAGTCGATAATATTGATGGGAATGTTAGTTACCTCTCTCATGAAGCTGCTAGGATTGCAAAACCTGTTAGAAACATACCATACGAGCTAGATAAGAATAAACCGGTGGTAGGCACAAGTGCCACCTTAGTTAAAATTGGAGATCATTTCTATCATGGCTTGTGTGATGTTGGTGCTAGAATTCATGCTATACCCTTTACATTATATCAAGAAATTATGCATGATATAGCACCCTCTAAAATTGGAGATATTGGTGTCACTATTAAGCTTGCAAAACGTGATACTATTTTTCCACCGGGGATTGTTAGGGATGTTGAAGTCTTGTGAGGAAAGGTCAAGTACCCCGGTGATTTCTTAGTACTTGGTTCGGAACAAGATAATGTTTCTCCCATCATATTTGGTAGACTATTTTTGAATACGATTAATGCTGAAATTAATTGTGCCACTAAGAAGGTTAAAGTGTGATTTGGTGATATTTCTCATGAGTTTAACTTCTCTAAGTTTAGAAAGCACCCACATGAAAAATAATTATCTAGTAAGGAGGAAATAATTGGTCTTGCTTCTATTGTTGTAGCTTCTTGAGATCCACTAGAACAATATTTGCTAGACCATGAGTATGATATGCATTTGAATGAAAGGAATGAAATAGATATGATACTCCTTGATCAACAACTTATCCTTAAGCACAATTTTCAAGTTGAAAATTTAGGTGATCCTCCTCCACCCAAGGGGGATCCCGTATTTGAGCTTAAGGCTTTACGTGACACTTTGAAATATACTTATCTCGATGACAAGAAGATCTATCCTATTATTATTAGTGCTATCCTTTCAGAACATGAAGAAAGGAGATTACTCAAAACTTTAAAGAAGCACACGGGCGCTATTGGATATACTCTTGATGATCTTAAAGGCATAAGCCCCACTCTTTGCGAGCACAAAATTAATATGGAACTTGATGATAAACCCGTTGTTGATCAGCAACACCGTCTCAACCCTAAAATGAAAGAGGTGGTAACTGATACGTCTCCAATGTATCTATAATGTTTGATTGTTCCATGCTCTTATATTATATGTTTTGGATGTTTTATATGCATTTATATGTTGTTTTATATTATTTTTTGGGACTAACCTATTAACCTAGAGCCTAGTGCCAGTTTCTGTTTTTCCAAGTTTTCGAGTATTGCAGATAAGGAATATTAAATGGAGTCCAAACGGAATAAAATCTCGGGAAAGATTTTTTCTGGACCAGAAGACACGCAATAGAATTGGAGTAGGGGCAAGGCAGTTGCCGTGAGGCCACAAGCCTGCAGGGCGCGCCCTGGGGGGTTTGCCGCGCCCTGGCTTGTGCCCCCTGCAGGTCTCCTAACCCTAATTCTTGGCCTATAAGTTCCCAAATATTCCAGAAACACCAAAGAGAGCCACGAGAATACTTTTACACAGCCGGGAGCCTCTGTTCCCGAGAGATCCAATCTGGGAGCCTTTTTCGGTAATCTGCCGGAGAGGGAATTGATCACGCAGGGCATATACATCAACTCCATTGCCCCTCCGATGATGTGTGAGTAGTTCACCACAGACCTACGAGTCCATAGCTAGTAGCTAGATGGTTTCTTCTCTCTCTTTGATCTTCAATACCATGTTCTTCATGATCTTCATGGAGATCTATCCGATGTAATACTGTTTTGCGATGTGTTTGTTGAGATCCGATGAATTGTGAGTTTATGTTTAGATTATCCATGAATATTATTTGAGTATCTTTTGAATTCTTATATGCATGATTTCATATCTTTGCAAGTCTCTTCGAATTATTTATTTGTTTTGTCCAACTAGATTGGTAATTCTTGCAATGGGAGAAGTGCTTAGTTTTGGGTTCAATCTTGCGGTGTCCTCACCCAGTGATAGTAGGGGTAGCGAGGCACGTATTGTATTGTTGCCACCACGGATAAAAAGATGGGATTTTCATCACATTGCTTGAGTTTATCCCTGCCAATCACGTCATCTTACTTAATGTGTTACTCTGTTCTTCATGAACTTAATACTCTAGATGCACGCACGAGTCGGTCGATGTGTGGAGTAGTAGTAGTAGATGCAGAATCGTTTCGGTCTACTTGATACAGATGTGATGCCTATATGCTTAAGCATTGCCTTGGATATCTTCATAATGATGTGCTTTTATATCAATTGCTCAATAGTAATTTGTTCACCCACCGTATTATTTTCCTTTATGAGAGAAGCCTCTAGTGAAACCTATGGCCCCCGGGTCTATTTTCCATATCATATTTTCAGATCTATAAACCAAAAATACCAAACATACTTTGCTGTAATTTATTTACTTTATTTTTACTTTCAGATCTATCTATATTTTATATCTTTCTCTATCAAATCTCATGCTTGCAAATACCTCTCAAGGGATTGACAACCCCTTTATAGCATTGGGTGCAAGTGTTTGATTATTTGTGTAGGTACTACTATTGGAGTCTTATTTGTTCCTCCTACTGGATTGATACTTGGTTCTCAACAAACTAAGGGAAATACTTATCTACTTTGCAACATCACCCTTTTCTCTTCAAGGGAAAACCAACGCAAGCTCAAGAGGTAGCAGTAAGAACTGAAATACTAAAACTTTTGGAAGCAGGTATAATCTACCCTATTGCTGATATCACGTGGGTGTGTCCTATTCATTGTGTTCCTAAGAAAGGTGGTATAAATGTTGTTACTAATGATAAAAATGAACTTATTCCACAAAGGATAGTAGCTCATTATAGGATGGTCAAAGAATACTAGAAAAGATCATTATCCCTTGCCTTTTATTAATCAAATGTTAGAAAGATTACCTAAGCACACACGCTTTTGTTTTCTTGATGGTTACTCTAGATTCTCTCAAATACCTATGTCAAAAGAGGTCCAAGAAAAAAAATACCTTTACTTGCCCCTTTGGAACTTATGATTATAGGTGTATGCCTTTTCGTGTATACAATACACGTGCTACCTTTTAAATACGTATGACTACTATATTCTTTGACTTTTGTGAAAAGATTGTTGAGGTCTTCATGGATGGTTTTTCCGTTTATGTGACTTTTTTTGATGATTGCTTGAGCAACCTTGATCGAGTTTTGCAGAGATATGATGAAACTAATGTTGTCTTGAATTGGGAGAAGTGCCACTTTATGGTGAATGAAGGTATAGTGCATGGGCATAAAATTTATGAACGTGGTATTGAGGTGGATAAGGCCAAAGTTGATGTAATAGAGAAAATGCCTTGCCCAAGAGATATCAAAGGTATCATAAGTTTGCTTGGTCATGCTGGTTTCTATAGGCGTTTCATTAAAGATTTCTCAAATATTTCTAGGCAATTAACTAAGCTTCCCCAAGAAGATGTTCCTTTTGTTTTTGATGGTTATTGTGTAGAAGCCTTTGAAATACTTAAGAAAGCCTTAATTTCTGCACCTATTGTTCAACCACCTGATTGGAACCTACCATTTGAAATTATGTGTGATGCTAGTGATTATGTTGTTTGTGTTGATCTAGTTCAAAGAATAGACAATAAATTGGATGTTATTCATTATGCTAGTAAGACCCTAGGCACCGCTCAAAGAAATTATGCTACTACTGAAAAGGAATTTTTAGAAGTCGTGTTTGCATGTGATAAGTTTAGACCTTATATTGTTGTTTCTAAAGTAACTATTCACACAGATCATGCTGCTATTAAGTACCTTATGGAAAAGAAAGATTCTAAACCTAGATTTATTAGTGTTGGGAAACATAGCAAAAATCAAAAAATTTCCTAAGCCATATTCAGATCTTCCTATGGAGAGACCAGCAACGAGAGAGGGGTGAGTGGATCTTCATACCTTTGAAGATCGCTAAGAGAAAGCGTTGCTAGAACGCGGTTGATGGAGTCGTACTCGCGGCAATTCAGATCGTGGTGTGATTCCGATCTAGTACCGAACCACAGCACATCCGCGTTCAACACTTGTGCAGCCCGGTGACGTCTCCTGCACCTTGATCCAGCAAGGAGGAGGGAGAGGTTGGGGAAGATCTCCGACAGCACGATGGTGTGGTGTCGATTGAGAGACGAGGTCTCCCGACAGGGCTTCGCCAAGCACCGTGGGAGAGGAGGAAGAAGAAGAGCAGCGCTGCGCCGAGAGAGAGATGGAATTCCGTGTCCCCAATGGCCAAAAACCCCGCTATATTTAGGGGGAAGGGAGGGTGGCGCCCCCTTTAGGGTTTCCACCCCTAAGGGGGGAGCCCTAGATGGGGGGAGGGGGTGGCGGCCAGGAGGGAAGGAGGGGGTGGTGCACCCCCTGGTGGGCCTTAGGCCCACCTGCGCTAGGGTCCCCCTTTCCCCCTCTTAGGCGCCATGGGCTGGGTGTGGGGGGTGCACCAGCCCACCCAGGGGCTGGTTCCCTCTCACACTTGGCCCATGTAGCCTCCTGGGTCTGGTGGCCTCGCCCGGTGGGCCTCCGGAACCCTTCCGGTAGTCCCGGTACTTTGTCGGTGGTGCCCGAAACATTTCCGGCGTCCAAACCCATCCATCCTATATATCAATCTTTACCTCCGGACCATTCCGAAGCTCCTCATGACGTCCGGGATCTCATCTGGGACTCCGAACAATCTTCAGTAATCTCGTATAACAATTCCCTATAACCCTAGCATCATCAAACCTTAAGTGTGTATACCCTATTGGTTCGGGAGGCATGCACACATGACCGAGACATCTCTCTGGCCAATAACCATCAGCGGGGTCTGGATACCCATGGTGGCTCCCACATGTTCCACGATGATCTCATCGGATGAACCACGATGTCAAGGATTGAATCAATCCCGTATACAATTCCCTTTGTTTGTCGGTATAGAATTTGTGCGAGATTCGATCGTCGGTATACCTATACCTTGTTCAATCTCGTTACTGGTAAGTCCCTTTACTCGTTCTGTAGCACGTCATCGTGTGACTAACTCCTTAGTCACATTGAGATCATGATGATGTTCTACGGAGTGGGCCCAGAGATACCTCTCCGTCACATGGAGTGACAAATCCCGATCTCGATTCGTACCAACCCAACAGACAGTTTCAGAGATACCCGTAGTGCACCTTTATAGCCACCCAGTTACGTTGTGACGTTTGATACACCCAAAGCACTCCTACGGTATCCGGGAGTTGCACAATCTCACGGTCGAAGGAAAATACACTTGACATTAGAAAAGCTTTAGCATACAAACAAAACGATCTGGTGCTATGCTTTGGATTGGGTCTTGTCCATCACATCATTCTCCCAATGATGTGATCCCGTTATCAATTACATCTAATGTCTATGATCAGGAAACCATGATCATCTATTGATCAACGAGCTAGCCAACTAGAGGCTTCCTAGGGACACATTGTGATCTATTTATTCACACATGTATTACTGTTTCCTGTTAATACAATTATAGCATGAACAATAGACAATTATCATGAACAAGGAAATATGATAATAACCATTTTATTATTGCCTCTAGGGCATATTTGCAACAGTCTCCCACTTGCACTAGAGTCAATAATCTAGTTACATTGTGATGTATCAAACACCCATAGTATTGTGGTGTTGATCATGTTTTTCTCGAGGAAGAGGTTTAGTCAACAGGTCTGCAATATTCAGATCCCTGTGTACTTTACGAATATCTATTATTACTCTCTGGACCTGGTCCTGGATGGAGTTGTAGCGGCGTTCGATGTGCTTGGCCTTCCGGTGAAATCTGGGCTCCTTGGCTATGGCAATGGCTCCAGTGTTATCACAGAAGAGTGTCATCGGACCTGACGCGCTTGGAACCACTCCAAGGTCGGTGATGAACTCCTTCATCCAGATCCCTTCATGAGCCGCTTTCGAAGCAGCTATGTACTCCGCTTCACATGTAGATGCTTCCACGACGTCTTGCTTGCTGCTGCACCAGCTCACTGCCCCACCATTCAAAACATACATGTATCCGGTTTGTGACCTAGAGTCATCCGGATCTGCGTCGAAGCTATCATCGGGGTAACCCTTTACGACGAGCTCTTCGTCACCTCCATAAACGAGAAACATCTCCTTAGTCCTTTTCAGGTACTTAAGGATATTCTTGATCGCTGTCTAGTGTTCCATACCGGGATCACTTTGGTACCTCCCTACCAAACTTATGGCAAGGTTTATATCAGGTCTGGTACACAGCATGGCATACATTAGAGAGCCCACGGCTGAAGTGTAGGGGACAGTACTCATCTTCTCTCTATCTACTGCCATGGTCGGTGACTCAGTCTTACTCAATCTTATACCTTGCAAAAGTGGCAAGAACCACTTCTTTGAGTTTTCCATATTGAACTTCTTCAATATCTTGTCAAGGTATGTACTTTGCGAAAGACCTATGAGGCGTCTCGATCTATCTCTATAGATCTTGATGCCTAATATGCATGCAGCTTCTCCAAGGTCCTTCATTGAAAAACTCTTGTTCAAGTAGGCCTTTATGCTGTCCAATTACTCTATATTATTCCCCATCAATAATATGTCATCCACATATAGTATGAGGAAAGCTACAAAGCTCCCACTCACTTTCTTGTACAGACAGGCTTGTCCATAAACCTGTATGAACCCAAACTCTCATTGGAGACCTATTAAAGTGAATGGGAGCACCAACCCATAGATGGAGCGCTGGAGCTTCCATACCTTGTTAGCACTCTTAGGATCGACAAAACCTTCTAGTTGCATCATATACAACTCTTCCTTAAGATACCCGTGAAGGAACGCTGTTTTGACGTCCATTTGCCAAATTTCATCATCATGAAAAGCGGCAATTGCTAACATGATTCAGACTTACTTTAGCTTCGCTATGGGAGAGAAAGTCTCATCGTAGTCAACTCCTTGAATTTGTCAAAAACTCTTTTCGACAATTCGAGCTTTGTAAACGATCACATTACCGTTTGCATCAGTCTACTTCCTGAAGATCCATTTATTTTCTATGGCTTGCCGATCATCGGGAAAGTCCACCAAAGTCCATACTTTGTTCTCATACATGGATCCTATATCGTATTTCATGGCTTCAAGCCATTTGTTGGAATCCGGGCCCGTCATTGCTTCTTCATAGTTCGAAGGTTCACTATTGTCTAACAACATGATTTCCATCACAGGGTTGCCGTATGATGACCCACAAGTATAGGGGATCAATCGTAGTCCTTTCGATAAGTAAGAGTGTCGAACCCAACGAGGAGCAGAAGGATCTGACAAGTGGTTTTCAGCAACGAAATATCTGCAAGCACTGAAATTGTCGGTAACAAGTGATTGTGTGGTGAGATGATTCGTACCAAGCAACAAGTAACAAAAGTAGCAACGGTGCAGCAAAGTGGCCCAATCCCTTTTGTATCAAGGGACAAGCCTGGACAAAGTCTTATAGGAGGAAAAACGCTCCCGAGGACACACGGGAATTTCTGGCATGCTAGTTTCATCATGTTCATATGATTTGCGTTCGTTACTTTGATAGTTTGATATGTGGGTGGACCGGTGCTTGGGTACTACCCTTACTTGGACAAGCATCCCGCTTATGATTAACCCCTCTCGCAGGCATCCGCAACTACGAAAGAAGAATTAAGACAAAGTCTAACCATAGCATTAAACTAGTGGATCCAAATCAGCCCCTTACGAAGCAACACATAAACTAGGGTTTAAGCTTCTGTCACTCTAGCAACCCATCATCTACTTACTACTTCCCAATGCCTTCCTCTAGTTCCAAATAATGGTGAAGTGTTATGTAGTCGACGTTCACATAACACCACTAGAGGAAAAACAACATACAACATATCAAAATACCGAACGAATACCAAATTCACATGACTATTATTAGCATGACTTATCCCATGTCCTCGGGAACAAAAGTAACTACTCACAAAGCATAATCATACTCATGTTCAGAGAGGTAATGAGTAGTATCAAGGATCTGAACATAAACTCTTCCACCAAATAATCCAACTAGCATCAATTACAAAGAGTAATCAACACTACTAACAACCTTACAAGTACTAATCGGAGTCGCGAGACGGAGATTGGTTACAAGTGATGAACTAGGGTTTGGAGATGAGAGGTCCTGATGAAGATGTTGATGGTGACGAGTCCCCTCCGATGAGAGGAGTGTTGGTGATGACGATGGCGATGATTTCCCCCTCCGGGAGGGAAGTTTCCCCGACAGGATTGTCCTGCCGGAGCTCTAGATTGGTTATGCTCAAGTTTCGCCTCGTGGCGGCGGCGAAACCACAAAAAAGCTACTCCTTTATTTTTTCCTGGACGAAACCCTCCATATAGCAAAAGAGGGGGGCCAGTGGGCTAGTGGGCTGCCCACAAGCCCCCATAGCGCGGCCTGGGGGGGGGGGGGTGGCCGCGCCGTGGAGGCTTGTGGGCACCCCCTGGTTCCCCTCTGGCACTTCTTCGGCCCAGTATTTTTTGATAAATTGGGAAAAAAATCCCCGTTGATTTTCACGGCGTTTGGAGTTGCGCAGAATAGGTATCTCCACTTTGCTCCACTTTCGGGCCAGAATTCTAGTTGCCGGTATTCTCCCTCTTCATGTAAACCTTGCAAAATAAGAGAGAAAAGGCATAAGAATTGTACTGTGAAGTGAAATAACAGCCAAAGAAGTGATAAATATCAACATGAAAACTTGATGCAAAATGGACGTATCAACTCCCCCAAGCTAAGACCTCGCTTGTCCTCAAGCGAAAGCCGAGCTCAATAAATATGTCCACATGTTTAGGGAGAGAGGTGTCGACAAAACAAGATACGAACATGCATGCATCATGATCAAGATCAGAACAACAATACCAACATATAATCTCTCATGCTAAAGTGATAATTCCTTCACAAAGTAAAGCATGGATCAAGGACCTTACCGAGAAGTAACAACCGATAGCCTTTAGTCAATGAAGCAATTGAATTTATCACAACATGAGAAAGATTCAAATAAGAGCTTGAAAAGAAAATACACATACTCAACCATTCTTTCGTTCTCTACAATTGCTACAACTCACGTGGTACTCATGAGATCAAAGTTTCAGCAGGACACAGAGAAAGATAGGGGCTTACAGATTTGCCTCCCAACTGCTTACCTCAAGGTTAATGTCAACAATAATAATTCATGAATGCCTACCTCCAAGTTGACATATGAATATAGATCTTTCCCAAGCACATGACGGTAGCCAAGATAAAGGCGAGATAAGGAATTGGTGAGGATCACCATGACTCTTTCAAGGGAAAAAAGTAAAGGTACAAGATAGGCCCTTCGCAGAGGGAAGCACAGGTTGTCATGCGCTTTTAAGGTTTGGATGTGTGTCCTCTTAGTGCGGAGGCACGTCACTTTATATTGCCTCCCGTGATAAAGAACTTTATTATGCAGTGTGTCGCTTTTATGTCTTCCTCATCACAGGTTCGTACAAAGCTTATTTTCCACACACTAATAGATCATACATATTAGAGAGCAATTTTTATTGCTTGCACCGATGACAACTTACTTGAGGGATCTTATTCAATCCATAGGTAGGGATGGTGGACACTCATGGCAAAACTGGTTTTAAAGTGTATGGATGCACAAGTAGTATCTCTACTTGGTGCGAGAGTCTTGGCTAATATGAGGTGGAAGCAATCGTCACATGCTAAGGGATCTTTAATCATATAACATTGTTCGGAGCCAAGCAAACACAATTCATTACGTTGTCTTCCTTGTCCAACATCTACTTCTAGGCATGTAATAGTTTAGTTAGTGTTCACAGTCATAGATGGTGTCAGAGATGATATATTTATATGTGAACCTCTCCTTCTTTATCACTTCCTATTAATTGCGACAATGACCAAGGTCTACGTTTTCCTACCCTCAACAAGTTTCAATCATCATTATTTTTATATGTGAAGCCATCACTTCCCACAAGATCATTACATGATCTTTCATGCTTTCATTCTATTCTCACTCTTTTGATCATGGCAAGAGGCAAAGCCCTTGAACTAAGACATTCTTTATTATATGGCTCACGAGCAAGAATACATCGGGGGTGACACAAAGCAAAACTCAAGACTAAAACACTAAGACTTTTAAACTACTAGAGAAAAAGAAAACTGAAAAGGAAAACTAAAACAAAGGTAAAGGCAAAAGATGTGATGGTGATATGATACCGGGGAAACTCCCCCAAGCTTGGCACAAGCCAAGGAGATTTCCCATACCAATGCTCAGTTGTCTTCCTCTGGTGGTGATGGTGGAGTTGTTGCAACATGAGTTTGATCCTCCGTCTTCCAAGGCATAGGTGCTCCATCATGGAAAGATGAACGAGTCTCCGGAATGCTCAAATCTGCAGCCAACCTTATTGATTTAAATCTATACTGATACTCACAGTTTTGGTTCTGCAGGTCATAGATCTGGCCCTGGAGTTGATCAACCCTGTCATAGAGCCTGGAGAGGTGCTTCCCAATGTCCTTGGCATCAATCCTGTCCTTGTTGGTGAACTCTGTGATCATCATGTGGTTGGCGTTGAGTCCACACTCAAACCATCCCTTGGCACTTGAAGAGTTGTTGCTCCATTGCTTCGAGCCTCATCTCCACGCTTCCGGTCTTCTTAGGCCCCTCAACATCACGGAGGTGCAACATCCCCTCACGCATCTCGATAGATTGAGGGTGTTGCAGCACTTTCGTGAGGTAGGGATTGATGACCTTCTCGAAGATCTTGTCCTTAGGAGCTTTTGGGGAAGTCATGGCGATCTAGATCTGCAATAGAAACAGGCTCGAAACAAAAAACAGAGGAAATCTGTGTGATGCAGGGGTCAGACCAAACGGAAGTATATATAATGATTATTTTTCAGACCAGAAGGAGTACCCCGCACGAAAACGGAGTCCGGGAGGCGCACAAGGTGGCCACAAGCCCTCACGGCGCGGCCAGGGGGTGGGCCCGCGCCGTGCAGGCTTGTCACCTCCTCGAGCATTTTCTGGACTACTTCCAATTTTTGTATTTTTTTCAAATATTCCAAAATGGAGAAAATTTCCTACTGGAAAAGTTTTGGACTCTGTTTTCTTACCGAATCACATACCTCTTTGTTTTCGGAGTCTCAAACAGGCTGATAAATATCCCTTAGGTATTCTTCCGTAGTTATGGTATTGATGATATTGCTTTCAACATTAATGGGAGTACCTGAGATATAATGCTTGATTCCGTGCCCATTTACCACTCTCGGACAATTACCTTCCATGTTGTTGATCTTGATAGCACCGGAACGATATACTTCCTCAACAACATAGGGACCTTCCCATTTAGAGAGAAGCTTGCCTACAAAGAATCTTAAATGAGAGTTATATAGCAAGACATAATCACCTACATTGAACTCACGCTTTTGTATCCTCTTATCATGCCTCCTCTTAACCTTCTCTTTGAACAGCTTGGCATTCTCATATGCCTGAGTTATCCACTCATCAAGAGAGCTAATATCAAATAACCTCTTCTCACCGGCAAGTTTGAAATGAAAGTTGAGCTCTTTGATTGCCCAATAAGCTTTATGCTCTAGCTCAAGAGGTAAGTGACATGCATTCCCATACACCATTTTGTACGGAGACATGCCCATGGGATTCTTATAGGCAGTTCTATAAGCCCACAGTGCATCATCGAGCTTCTTAGACCAATTCTTTCTAGACCGGTTGACAGTCCTTTGTAGAATCAGTTTAATCTCTCTATTACTTAGCTCTACTTGACCACTGGACTGAGGGTGATAGGGATACACAATTCTATGGTTGACATCGTACTTATCAAGCATTTTATGGAAATCACCATGAATGAAGTGTGAACCACCGTCGGTCATTAGATATCTAGGGACTCCAAATCTAGGGAAGATAACCTCTTTCAGCATCTTGATAGAAGTGTTGTGATCAGCACTACTAGTGGGGATAGCTTCTACCCACTTAGTGACGTAATCAACAGCAACTAAGATGTGAGTATACCCATTGGATTTTGGAAAAGTTCCCATATAATCAAAGCCCCAGACAACAAACGGTTCAATGACAAGTGAATAGTTCATATGCATTTCCTGACGTTTGCTAATATTACCTATTCTTTGAGATTCGTCACAAGACAAGACAAACTTACTGGCATCCTTGAAGAGACTGGGCCAATAGAAACCTGATTGCAATACCTTGTGTGCAGTTCTATCTCCCGCATGGTGTCCTCCGTAGGCCTCAGAGTGACACTTCTGTAGGATCTGTCCCTGTTCATGTTCAGGTACACAACGTCTAATAACACCATCTACTCCTTCCTTATAAAGGTGATGATCATCCCAAAAGTAATGTCTCAAGTCAAAGAAGAATTTCTTCTTTTGCTCGTATGTGAAACTAGGTGGTATGTATTTGGCAACGATATAGTTTGCATAATCAGCATACCATGGTGCACTACGTGAAGCATTGATGACATTCAGTTGCTCATCGGGAAAGCTATCATCAATATGTTGGGGGTCATCAAGAACGTTCTCCAACCTAGACAAGTTATCTGCTACTGGGTTATCAGCACCCTTTCTGTCGACAACGTGCAAATCAAATTCTTGTAGCAAGAGAACCCATCTAATAAGTCTAGGTTTAGCATCCTTCTTCTCCATGAGGTACTTAATAGCAGCATGATCAGTGTGGATAGTGACTTTGGAATCAACTATGTAAGACCTGAACTTTTCACATGCAAACACGACTGCTAAAAATTCCATCTCCGTAGTGGCATAGTTTCTCTGGGCACTGTCTAGAGTTTTACTAGCATAGTGAATAACATTCAACTTCTTGTCAAGTCTTTGCCCTAAAACAGCACCAAGAACATACTCACTAGCGTCACACATGATCTCAAAAGGCAAGTTCCAATCATGTGGTTGAACAATAGGTGCAGTTATCAAAGCCCTCTTAAGTATTTCGAAGGCTTCCTCACAATCCTCTTCAAAGACAAAAGGAATATCCTTTTGCAAGAGGTTGGTAAGAGGCCTAGAAATCTTAGAGAAGTCTTTAATGAACCTTCTATAGAAACCAGTATGACCAAGGAAACTTCTTATCCCTTTGATATATGTGGGGTATGGCATCTTCTCGATTGCATCAACCTTAGCCTTATCGACTTCAATACCTCTTTCAGAAATTTTATGTCCCAAGATGATGCCTTCATTAACCATAAAGTGGCACTTCTCCAAATTCAAGACAAGATTGGTGTCTTTACATCTCTGTAAGACTCGATCAAGCTTGCTGAGGCAATCATCAAAGGAAGACCCGTAAACGGAGAAGTCATCCATGAAAACCTTGACAATCTTTTCACAAAAGTCAGACAATATAGCCATCATACATCTTTGAAAGGTGGCAGGTGCATTACATAAGCCAAAAGGCATACGTCTATAAGCAAAGGTACCGAAAGGGCATGTGAAAGTGGTTTTCTCCTGATGAGATTGTGCAACTGGTATTTGGGAGAAACCAGAATAACCGTCTAGAAAGCAGAAGTGTGTGTGTTTGGATAGCCTTTCTAGCATTTGGTCGATAAAAGGCAAAGGCTAATGATCTTTCCTAGTGGCTTTATTCAATTTCCTAAAATCGATCACCATCCTATAGCCAGTAATAATCCTCTGTGGGATCAATTCATCCTTATCATTAGGGACAACGGTAATGCCTCCCTTCTTAGGGACGCAATGCACCGGACTCACCCAATCGCTATGAGCAACAGGATAGATAATACCTCCTTCCAGGAGCTTTAGTATTTCTTTTCTTACTACTTCTTTCATCTTAGGATTTAATCTCCTTTGATGATCAACAACTGATTTGAAGTCAGGATCAATTTTAATCTTGTGCTGGCATAGAGTGGGACTAATGCCCTTAAGATCATCAAGAGTATATCCAATAGCAGCACGGTGCTTCCTTAGAGTTTTTAGTAACTTATTTTCTTCATGCTCTGAGAGGCTAGCAGTAATTATAACAGGATATATCTCTTTTTCATCAAGATAGGCATACTTAAGAGTATCAGGCAACTGTTTAAGCTCGAACACAGGATTACCCTTTGGTGGGTTTGGATCGCCAAGCAGTTCAACAGGCAGATTATTCTTAAGGATAGGATATTGTTCTAAGACAACTCTATCTATCTTATCCCTTTCATCCATATGCATATCATTTTCATGCTCAAGCAAGTATTGCTCTAAGGGATCAGTAGGAGGCACGACAATAGAGGCTAAGGAAATAGTTTCATCCCTACTAGGCAACTCCTTTTCATGAGGTTGTCTACCAAACTTAGAGAAATTGAACTCATGTGACACACCTTCAAAGCCAACAGTGACAATTTGCTTCTCACAATCAATATGAGCATTTACAGTATTGAGAAAAGGTCTACCAAATATGATGGGACAAAAGCTATCTTGTGCGGTAGCAAGAACGAGGAAATCAACAGGATACTTCGTTTTACCACACAAGACTTCAACATCCCTAACAATTCCCACAGGGCAGATAGTATCTCTATTGGCAAGCTGAATAGTGACATCAATGGGCTCTATCTCAACAGGTGCAATCTCATCTTTGATTTCATCATATAAGGATTGAGGTATTGCACTAACACTAGCAGCACCCACGTCACATAAACCTTGATAACAATGATCTCCTATCTTAACAGAAACCACAGGCATGCCAACAACATGCCTATGTTTGTCTCTAATGTGAGGTTTAGCAATTCTAGCAGCATCTTCACAGAAGTGAATATTATGTCCCTCAACTTCTTCAGGCAGAAGATCTTTGATAATACAATGCTAGGTTCAATTCTAATTTTCTCAGGGGGTGTATTTGTTCTAATATAGCCTCTACGTATCACAGTTGAAGCTTTAGAATGATCCTTTATCCTAACAGGGAAAGGTGGTTTCTCAATGTAAGCACTGGGGACAACATGATCATTACAGGCAATGACTTTCTCTTCAACTGGAGTGGGTTTAACTACATTAACTTCTAAAGGAGGATGATATTTAAACCACTTCTCTTTGGAGAGATCAATATGAGCAGCAAAGGATTCACACAATAAAGCTACTATCTCAGAGTCAAGTCCATACTTAGCGCTAAAGTCACAAAAAGTATTTGTCTCAACAAAGGATTTAACGCAATCAAACGTGAAATTCATACCTGACTCATTACCTTCTTCAAGCTCCCAATCTTCAGAGTTGCGTTTAATTCTCTCCAATAAATTCCACTTGAAGTCAATATCTCTCTTCATAAAAGAACCGGTACAAGAAGTGTCAAGCATGGTGCGATCATCATGAGAAAGCCGAGCATAGAAGTTATGAATGATAATTTCTCTCGAGAGCTCATGATTATGGCATGAATATAGCATTCATTTAAGCCTCCCCCAAGCTTGAGCGATGCTTTCTCTGTCACGAGGCCAAAAATTGTAAATATAATTCTGATCACGATGTACTAAATGCATAGGATAAAACTTTTGATGAAATTCCAATTTCAACCGATTGTAGTCCCATGATCCAGTATCATCACATAGCCTATACCATGTCAACGCCTTATCCTTCAATGATAAAGGAAAGAACTTCTTATTGACCTCATCCTTGGGCACACCTACAAGCTTAAATAAACCACAAACTTCATCTACATAGATCAGATGCAAGTCTGGATGTGATGTTCCATCTCGTGTAAAAGGATTAGCGAGTAGTTTCTCAAGCATACCCGAAGGAAATTCAAAGCAAATATTTTTAGTAGGTGCAGCAGGTTGAGGAGCAACCATTCGTGCTTCCGTTCAAGGTGAAGATACCCCAAACAAGCCTCTCGAAGGATTAGTATCCATAGTGACAAGTGACAATAAATTTCAGCACACTATATGAATGTTTCCTTACCAAGTTCCAGTTACCAGAGGCGCTTCACTCCCCGACAACGGCGCCAGAAAAGAGTCTTGATGACCCACAAGTATTGGGGATCAATCGTAGTCGTTTCGATAAGTAAGAGTGTCGAATCCAACGAGGAGCAGAAGGATCCGACAAGTGGTTTTTAGCAAGGAAATATCTGCAAGCACTGAAATTGTCGGTAACAAGTGATTGTGTGGTGAGATGATTCGTAGAAAGCAACAAGTAACAAAAGTAGCAACGGTGCAGAAAAGTGGGCCAATCCCTTTCGTAGCAAGGGACAAGCCTGGACAAAGTCTTATAGGAGGAAAAACGCTCCCGATGACACATGGGAATTTCTGTCATGCTAGTTTCATCATGTTCATATGATTCGCATTCGTTACTTTGATAGTTTGATATGTGGTGGAGTAGCGCATGGGTACTGCCCTTACTTGGACAAGCATAGCACTTATGATTAACCCCTCTCGCAAGCATCTGCAACTATGAAAGAAGAATTAAGACAAAGTCTAACCATAGCATTAAACTAGTGGATCCAAACGAGCCCCTTACGAAGCAACGCATAAACTAGGGTTTAAGCTTCTGTCACTCTAGCAACCCATCATCTACTTACTACTTCCCAATTCCTTCCTCTAGGCCCAAATAATGGTGAAATGTCATTAGTCGACGTTCACATAACACCACTAGAGGAAAAACAACATACAACATATCAAAATACCGAACGAATACCAAATTCACATGACTATTATTAGCATGACTTATCCCATGTCCTCAGGAACAAAAGTAACTACTCACAAAGCATAATCATACTCATGATCAGATAGGTAATGAGTAGCATCAAGGATCTGAACCTAAACTCTTCCACCAAATAATCCAACTAGCATCAACTACAAAGAGTAATCAACACTACTAGCAACCTTACAAGTACCAATCGGAGTCGCGAGACGGAGATTGGTTACAAGTGATGAACTAGGGTTTGGAGATGAGATGGTGTTGATGAAGATGTTGATGGTGACGAGTCCCCTCCAATGATAGGAGTGTTGGTGATGACGATGGCGACGATTCCCCCTTCAGGAGGGAAGTTTCCCCGGCAGGATCGTCCTGCCGGAGCTCTAGATTGGTTCTGCTCAAGTTCCGCCTCGTGGCGGTAGCGAAACCACGAAAAAGCTCCTCCTTTATTTTTTTCCTGGACGAAACCCTCCATAGAGCAAAAGAGGGGGGACAGTGGGCCAGTGGGCTGCCCACAAGCCCCGATGGCGCGGCCTGGGGGTGGCGGCGCCGTCCAGGCTTGTGGGCACCCCCTGGTGCCCCTCTGGCACTTCTTCGGCCCAGTATTTTTGATAAATTGGGAAAAAATCGTCGTTGATTTTCACGGCGTTTGGAGTTGCGCAGAATAGGTATCTTAACTTTACTCCACTTTCGGGCCAAAATTCCAGTTGCCGGTATTCTCCCTCTTCATGTAAACCTTGCAAAATAAGAGAGAAAAGGCATAAGAATTGTACCGTGAAGTGAAATAACATCCAAAGAAGTGATAAATATCAACATTAAAACATGATGCAAAATGGACGTGTCACCGTACCACTCTGGTGCGGAACGTACCCTTGTGGACCTTCGCGGTTCGGTAGCAACTTGATCCGAAGCTTCATGATCATCATCATTAACTTCCTCTTTAGTTGGCGTAGGCACCACAGGAACAATTTCCCGCGCTGCGCTATTCTCCGATTCAAGAGGGGGTACAATTACCTCATCAAGTTCTACTTTCCTCCCACTTACTTCTTTCGAGAGAAACTCTTTCTCTAGAAAGGATCCATTCTTGGAAACAAAGGTTTTACCTTCGGATCTAAGATAGAAGGTATACCCAATAGTTTCCTTAGGGTATCCTATGAATACACATTTCTTCTCTTTGGGTTCGAGCTTTTCTGGTTGAAGTTTCTTCACATAAGCATCGCAGCCCCAAACGTTTAGAAACGACAGCTTAGGTTTCTTCCCAAACCATAGTTCATACGGTGTCGTCTCAACGGATTTAGACGGTGCCCTATTTAAAGTGAATGGTGCAGTTTCCAATGTGTATCCCCAAAATGATAGCGGTAAGTCGGTAAGAGACATCATAGATCGTACCATATCCAATAAAGTGCGATTGCAATGTTCAGACACTCCGTTACATTGCGGTGTGCGAGGCGGCGTCAGTTGTGAAACGATTCCACACTTCCTTAGGTGTGTGCCAAACTCGTCACTCAAATATTCACCTCCACGATCAGATCGTAGACACTTCATTTTTCTGTCTCGTTGATTCTCAACCTCACTCTGAAATTCCTTGAACTTTTGAAACGTCTCAGATTTGTGCTTCATCAAGTAGATGTACCCATACCTACTCAAATCATCGGTGAGAGTGAGAACATAACGATAGGCACCGCGAGCTGCAACGTTCATTGGACCACACACACCAGTATGTATTATTTCCAATAAGTCAGTTGCTCTCTCCATTATTCCCGAGAATGGAGTCTTAGTCATCTTGCCCATGAGGCACGGCTCGCATGTGTCAATTGATTCAAAGTCAAGAGATTCTAACAGTCCATCAGTATGGAGTTTCTTCATGCGCTTAACACCGATATGACCAAGGCGACAGCGCCACAAGTATGTAGGACTATCATTATCAACTTTGCATCTTTTGGTATTCACACTATGAATATGTGTAACATCACGATCGAGATTCATCAAGAATAAGCCATTCACCAGCAGAGCATCACCATAAAACATATCACTCATATAAATAGAACAACCATTATTCTCTGACTTAAATGAGTAGCCGTCTCGCATTAAACAAGACCCTGATACAATGTTCATGCTCAAAGCTGGTACTAAATAACAATTATTTAGGTTTAGAACTAATCCCGAAGGTAGATGTAGAGGTAGCATGCCGACGACGATCACATCGACCTTGGAGCCATTCCCGACGTGCATCATCACCTCGTCCTTGGCCAGTCTCCTCTTATTTCGTAGTTCGTGCTTTGAGTTGCAAATGTGAGCAACATCACCGGTATCAAATACCCAGGAGCTACTACAAGCGCTAGTAAGGTACACATCAATAACATGTATATCATATATACCTTTAACGTTGCCGGCCTTCTTATCCACTAAGTATTTGTGGCAGTTCCGCTTCCAGTGACCTTTTCCCTTGCAATAGAAGCACTCAGTCTCAGGCTTGAGTCCATTCTTTTTCTTCTTCCCGGCATCTGGCTTACTGGGCGCGGCAACGTCTTTGCCGTCTTTTTTGAAGTTCTTCTTACCCTATCCCTTCTTGAAACCGGTGGTCTTGTTGACCATCAACACTTGATGCCACTTCTTGACTTCTACTTCTGCAGATTTGAGCATCGAGTAGAACTCGGGAATGGTCTTCTCCATCCCTTGCGTGTTGTAGTTCAGCACAAAACCCTTGTAGCTAGGTGGGAGAGACTAGAGGATTCTGTCAATTACATCGTCATTTGGAAGTTCGACTCCAAGCTAAGTCAGACGTCTGTGCAACCGAGACATTCTGAGAATATGCTCACTAACAAAACTGTTCTCCTCCATCTTGCAGCTAATGAACTTGTCGGAGATTTCATATCTCTCGACCCGGGCATGAGCTTCAAAAACTAGCTTCAGCTCCTAGAACATCTCATAGGCTCCGTGTTGCTCAAAACTCCTTTGGGGCCCCGGTTCTAAACTATATAACATGCCACACCTAACCAGAGAGTAGTCATCACTCCGCGCTTGCCAGACGTTCTGAACATCTTGGGCTGCTGCTGGAACAGGGGGGGTCACCTAGTGGCACATCAAGGACATAAGCCTTCTTGGATGCAATGAGGATGAGCTTCAAGTTATGGACCCAGTCTGCATAGTTGCTACCATCATCTTTCAGCTTGTTTTTCTCTAGGAACGCATTGAAATTGAGGTTGACAGGTGCGTTGGCCATTGGATCTACAATATTTGTAAAGACAACTTTTAGACTAAATTTGTGATAATTAAGTTCATTTAATCAAATTAAGTATGAACTCCCACTTAAATCAACATCCCTCTAGTCATCTAAGTGATACATGATCCATGTCGACTAACCCGTGTCCGATCATCACGTGAGACGGACTAGTCGTCATGGTGAGCAACTTCGTGCTGATTGTATTCAACCATACAACTCATGTTCAACCTTTCGGTCTTTTGTATTCGAGGTCATGTCTGTACATGCTAAGCTCATCGAGTCAACCTAAGTGTTTCGCGTGTGTAAATCTGGCTTACACCCGTTGTATGCGAACGTTAGAATCTATCACACCCGATCATCACGTGGTGCTTCCAGACAACGATCCTTCGCAACGGTGCACACTTAGGGGAATACGTGCTCGAAATTTTATGAGGGATCATCTTATTATGCTACCGTCGTTCTAAGAAACAAGATGAAAAACATGATAAACATCACATGCAATCATATAGTGACATGATATGGCCATTATCATCTTTGCTCCTTCGATCTCCATCTTCGGGCATCGCATGATCATCATTGTAACCGGCATGACACCATGATATCCATCATCGTGTCCCCGTGAAGTCGTCACACCAACTACTACTACTACTAGTACTATAGCTAACCGTTAGCAATGAAGTAAAAGTAGTAAACACATGGCGTTGCATCTCATACAATAAATTAATACAACTCCTATGGCTCCTGCCGGTTGTTATATTCATCGACATGCAAGTCGTGAATTCTATTACAAGAACATGATGATCTCATACATCACAACCTTTGGCCATATCACATCACATGCCAAACCCTGCAAAACAAGTTAGACGTCCTCTAATTGTTGTTGCAAATTTTACGTGGCTGATTTGGGTTTCGAGCAAGAACGCATTCTTACCTACGTCACAACCACAACGATGATATGCCAAAGCTATTTACCCTTCATAAGTACCCTTTTCATCAAATCCAATCTGACTAGAGTGGGAGAGACAGACACCTGCTAGCCACCTTATGCACCTAGTGCATGTTGGTCGGTGGAACCTGTCTCACGTAAGCGTACGTGTAAGGTCGGTCCGGGCCGCTTCATTCCACAATACCGCCAGAAAAGAATAAGACTAGTAGTGGAAGCAATTGACAAACTCATCTCCCACAACCTTCTTGTGTTCTACTCGTGCATAGAATCTACGCATAGAAAACCACGCTTGGATGCCACTGTTGGGCAACGTAGCAAAAATCAAAAAATTTCCTACGCCATATTCAGATCTTCCTATAAAGAGACCAGCAACGAGAGAGGGGTGAGTGGATCTTCATACCTTTGAAGATCGCTAAGCGGAAGCATTGCTAGAACGCGATTGATGGAGTCGTACTCGAGGTGATTCAGATCGCGGTGTGATTCCGATCTAGTGCCGAACCACGGCACCTCCGCATTCAACACACGTGCAGCCCAATGACGTCGCCCGCACCTTGATCTAGCAAGGAGGAGGGAGAGGTTGGGGAAGATCTCCGGCAACACGACGGCGTGGTGTCGATGGAGAGACGAGGTCTCCCGGCAGGGCTTCGCCAAGCACCGTGGGAGAGGAGGAAGAAGAAGAGCAGGGCTGCACCGAGAGAGAGATGGAATTCCGGGTCTCCAATGGCCAAAAACCCCGCTATATATAGGGGGAAGGGAGGGTGGAGCCCCCTTTAGGGTTGCCACCCCTAGGGGGGGGGGGCAGCCCTAGATGGGGGGAGGGGGTGGCGGCCAAGAGTGGAGGAGGGGGTGGCGCACCCTCTGGTGGGCCTTAGGCCCACCTGTGCTCGGGTTCCCCCTTCCCCCTCTTAGGCGCCATGGGCTGGGTGTGGGGGGTGCACCAGCCCACCCAGGGGCTGGTTCCCTCTCACACTTGGCCCATGTAGCCTCCTGGGGCTGGTGGCTTCTCCCGGTGGGCCTCCAGAACCCTTCCGGTGGTACCGGTACTTTGTCAGTGGTGCCCGAAACATTTCCGGCGTCCAAACCCATCCATCCTATATATCAATCTTTACCTCCGGACCATTCTGGAGCTCCTCGTGACGTCTGGTATCTCCTCCATGACTCCGAACAACCTTGGGTAACCTCGTATAACAATTCCCTATAACCCTAGCGTCATCGAACCTTAAGTGTGTAGACCCTACGGGTTCGGGAGGCATGCAGACATGACCGAGACATCTGTCCGGCCAATAACCATCAGCTGGGTCTGGATACCCATGGTGGCTCCCACATGTTCCACGATGATCTCATCGGATGAACCACAATGTCAAGAATTCAATCACTCACGTATACAATTCCCTTTGTCTGTCGGTATAGAACATGCCCGAGATTCGATCGTCGGTATACCTATACCTTGTTCAATCTCGTTACTCGTAAGTCTCTTTACTTGTTCCGTAGCATGTCATCCTGTGACTAACTCCTTAGTCACATTGAGCTCATGATGATGTTCTACCGTGTGGGCCCAGAGATACCTCTCCGTCACACGGAGTGACAAATCCCGATCTCGATTCGTACCAACCCAACAGACACTTTCGGAGATACCCGTAGTGCACCTTTATAGTCACCCAGTTACGTTGTGACGTTTCATACACCCAAAGTACTCCTATGGTAACCGGGAGTTGCACAATCTCATGGTCGAAGGAAAAGACACTTGACATTATAAAAGCTTTAGCATACGAACAACACGATCTAGTGCTATGCTTAGGATTGGGTCTTGTCCATCACATCATTCTCCCAATGATGTGATCCCGTTATCAATGACATCTAAGGTCCATGATCAGGAAACCACGATCATCTATTGATCAATGAGCTATCGAACTAGAGGCTTGCTAGGGACACATTGTGATCTATTTATTCACACATGTATTATTGTTTCCTGTTAATACAATTATAGCATGAACAATAGACGATTATCATGAACAAGGAAATATGATAATAACCATTTTATTATTGCCTCTAGGGAATATTTCCAACAATTAGATGGGTGTTACTACTCCAAGAATTTGATTTGCATATCATTGAAAGGAAGAGAGCTGATAACCTTGTAGGAGATACCTTGTCTAGGATGGAAAATGTTCTTTATGACCCACTTCCTATTGATGATAATTTTCCTGATGAGAAACTTGCTATTATAAACACTTCACTTAGTACTCCTTGGTATGCGGATTATGCCAATTACATTGTTTCTAAATATATTCCACCAAGTTTCACGTATCAACAAAAGAAAAAAAATCTTCTATGATTTACGACATTACTTTTGGGATGACCCACATCTTTATAAGGAAGGAGTAGATGGTGTTCTTAGGCATTGTATACCTGAGCATGAGTAGGAACAAACTCTAAAGAAGTGTCATTCCAAGGCCTACGGATGACATCATGTGGTGATAGAACTGCACACATGGTATTACAATCCGGTTTCTATTGGTCTACTCTTTTTAAAGACGCTCGTAAGTACATTTTTTCTTGTGATGACTACAAAAGAGTAGGTAATATTGGTACATGTCAAGAAATGCCTATGAACTATTCACTTTCTATCGAACCATTTTATGTGTGGGTTTTTTACTTTATGGGACCTTTTCCTTCCTCGAATGGATATACTCACATTCTAGTTGATGTTGATTACGTTATTAAATGGGTAGAAGCTATTCCAACTAGTAGTGCTGATCATAACACTTCTATTAAAATGCTTAATGAAAGGATCGATATGGTTGACTAGAGGGGGGTGAATAGGCAACTACCAATTTTTAGCTCTTCTTAACAAGTTAGAAAAGCAACACAAAGGTTCTCTAAATTAACTATTAGGTGAGCAACATATATGATGCTAACTACCATGACAACTAGTGCAAGCAAGAAATACACAACAACAATAATATACACAAGGTAAAGGTAAGAGATAACCGCAAGTGGAGCCGACGAAGACGAGGATGTGTTACCGAAGTTCCTTCCCTTTGACAGGGAGTACGCCTCTGTTGGAGCGGTGTGGAGGCAAATGATCCCCAATAAGCCACTAGGGACACCCTATTCTCCACACAATGCGAGGTGCCGTGATTCCACTATTGGTGCCCTTGAAGGCGGCGATCGGACCTTTACAAACAAGGTTGGTGCTATCTCCACACAATGCTCGGAAGCTCCCAACAAGACCACAGAGCTTCACCACAATGGATATGGATCCGAGGTGACCTCAACCGTCTAGGGTGCTCAAACACGCAAGAGTAACAAGATCCACAAGGTATTAGTGGGGGGAAACAAATATCTCTTGGTGGACGTGTAGATCTTGGCCTTCTCAACCAATCCCTAGGAAATCAAAAAGTTTGATTGGCTAGGGAGAGAGATCGGGCACAAATGAGCTTAGGAGCAACAATGGAGTCTTGGAAGGTCAAACGTAGGGTTCTTGGAGTGGAAGAACCCTTTATATAGTGAGGAAACAGATCCAACCGTTACCCCCACTTATAGCACCCGCAGCACGGTACTACCGCTTGGAGGAAGTAGTACTACCGCTGCCCCTAGCGGTACTACCTCCTGGGGGAAGTGGTACTACCGTTGTCCCTAGAGGTACTACCGCTTGGTAGGGAGCGGTACTACCGCTAGCCCGAGCGGTACTACCGCTAGGCCTGGAGCGATACAACCTCTTGGTAGGCATATAGACACGGTAGTAAAAACACTACTACCGGGCCTACCACCGCTGGAAAAGTACCCGCAAAAAGTCCGACGAAGTACAACCGCTCAGAGAGAGAGAGGTACTACCGTCCCGAAGCGGTACTACCGCCCATCCGGAGTGGTACTACCGCTGGACCTTTTTACACAGACAAGGAGAGAACATGCGGGAGCTCCATCGCTCCAAAGAAAAGGTGGTGGAAAGAAAAAGTGTGCGTGAGTGTGTTGATTCCACCCAAACCTTTCTGACGCGGACCCCTCTTAATAGTACGGCTTCCTACGACTTAAAACCACCAAGAAGAACCATAGAATCCACTGTGCTTCAAAACCACCAAGGGGCAATGAATCGTCTTGTGCCTTGCCATGTATTATCTGAAATGCTCAATGCACACGATTAGTCCACATAAGTACTATCATGAATCACCAAAATCACTTAGGACGAAATATGCCCTAACAATCTCCCCCTTTTTGGTGAATTGATGACAACACCGGATTTGCACAAAAGAGAATATAATGAAGACATATGCAAACCCAAAGTCTATGAATTAGAGACTGGCTCCCCCGTGATGTGCGCATGTTTAAAGTAGTGCTATGAACAACAAGGCACACAATCCAAGGAAAATCACTCCCCTAGAAATCATAGACGTATACTCCTTGCAATGACCTGATACAACGCTGAGTAAGGAAGCAAGGTATAGCATGTGATCATAAAGATAAGGGAACAAGATAAATGAACTCACATGCTAAGCATATAGAGAGATAATAAAGATAATATAGGGATAGCTTATGTCTCACACCATATGACTAAGAGTCTTCACACACATGATAAATTATCCGACAAGATAAAACCAGCCAAGTTTAGCAAAGAAAGACTCAGAAAAATACGAAAACCCAAAGCAAATCCCTACACTCTCTCCCCCTTTGGCATCAGGACACCGAAAAGGCTGAGAGGAAGCGAGCGACACAGGCGGTAGCTCAGCCATCGGACTCCTCATCAGATTCCTCCGTAGTCTCCGGATCAGTCTCCTCCTCATCTTCCTCATCAGGCTCCTCCTGAGCAGACTCAACCTACTGGAAGTCTCTCACCTGCATCCAATCAGCCTCTGGAGTCATGACCTCCTCAGATACGCTCGAGAAGTGTACGTCAAGCTTCCTCGTGATACGCTTGTCCCTTTGACGGCTTTCCTTCTGGGCCACATGAGTCAGATACTGCCCTTTGCCTGTATGCAAAATAAGGTCCTCATCTGGTCCTTCAGCTTCTTGGCCCAAGATGGTTCAGCAGAAGAATGGGTACGTGTGGCAGGGCTGCCCTCATCCTTAGCAGCAACAGCCTCCTCCTCAGTCTCCATGCATTCAGCAGTACGTGAAGTGGAGGTGTTGGCCCACTTGTCTTTTTGACGCAACTTGATGGGCTCATGGCTGATATACCCAGTGGCTGCAGGGAAGGGCACGCGAGGAAAAGACACATACCACTTTGTCTTGATGAAGTAGTATAGGTAAGGCCCATAGATGGAAACCTTACGGTTGTATATTGCCATCTGAAGCTCGCATAACATCACATTATACACATCGAGTGGGCCAGAGTTCTTCGTCCATCTCTCCTCACACATAAGGAGCATGGCCACCAAATAAAAATGTACTTGGTCTTTGTTGCCAACCGGAGGGAACAGAGTGTTGCGGAAGATCCTATGCATGACATCCAAGAAGGAGGGGAGCACATTCTTCCTGAGATAGTAGGGCATCAGCTTCTCCTTGGGGGTAGCACCGGGGTTGGCATGAGGGCGGAAACCAACGGGTTTATGGAGCCCCTCTTCATGGACATGCAAAAGCTTCATGAACTCAACCCAAGAGCCAGACATCTTCTCTCCATTAGTCATCCACGTCATAGTACGATCCACATCAGAATGAAAGTGGACAGTGACATAGAATTGTGCCATTATCTGTGGATCGAAGTCATAGCGAAAGGTGATGAGGTTCTCAATACCCAACTGCTGTATCATATGCAGGGCCTCTCCAAAATATTCAGGATCCCTGGGGATGGTTAAGATCAATCCACTGCACATGGACATATATTTTCTTCTGAGTTAGGATGACATCTTGATAGATCAAGGCTTGCTGCTTGGACCAGAATAGCTCACAACCCCTGATCTGAACCCTCTCAGTGACATAAGGATTACACTTTTGGCGATGCACATACTCTCTAAGAGGCATAGTGCCATAGTCAATGTTGGCCTCCTTGTCCTTCGATGCAGTCCGCTTTATATTGCGCTTCGGGGGATTGGAACCTTGCGGGTCGTCAAAGTTGCGGAACCTCTTGGACTGGGTATCATGAACAAAGTTTGAGCGACAGGAGCCACCACCTGTGACACGCAACACAAACACGCGAAAACGAGAAAAAGAAGTAATGGCAAAGTCCAGAACACAGGGGAAAAATAATATCAAACGAACTAAGATCATGCATACAAGGCACAGCGGTACTACCGTGTGATTACATATCTTAGAGAGCAGAATATAGATCTAACAATAGTGTTGCAGATTTAATACAACTCGAGACCCAAACTATGCATAATCTATTCAACAAAACACAATGGAACACTCCCAAGAGTTCTCCTCCCATCCATGTACGAGACAAAATCATGTCATAACAATGGAGGCAATACACCAAGCCCCTAATCCTAGAACCAAGAAAACCAAAACAAGAGAAGGAGGATAGGGGCAGTTCCGGGATCCATGGCACAAGGAGGAGGAAGGGGGCAATCCCTTCAACTGGTATGGACGCCACGGAGGGAGATCTCTTCCGGTGAGATTCGAGAGAAAGAGAGAGAGCTCCACACGAGAGGAACAAATGGGGCAGAAAAACTACCTCCTCTGCTTAAATACCCCCCACGACACGGGCAGGGTGGTAGTACCGCGCTGGTCATAGCGGTAGTACCGCTAGCGGTGGTAGTACCGCTCGAGTGTGGCGGTAGTACCGCTAGCGACGGTAGTACCGCTCACTTGCGGCGGTAGTACCGCTCCCCCTAAGGCGGTACACACTCTAAAGGCGGTAGTACCGCTGTCAGAGCGGTACTACCGCTCCTAACAGGGGTAGTACCGCTGACAGAGCGGTAATATTGTGCCAGAATAATAGAGAAAATTCCAGAAATTGCCAAAACAGCGAGAAATCACTATGGACACATACCAGTTATTATTAGAAAAGAAACTCAAACAAAATATGTTGGCTGGTATTGTCATAACTCTCTTTTGTAGGAAGGGGGCGGTGGCCGGAGCCACCTATGTTTGAGACAAATGGTATGACACGGAAAAGAATTATTCTTGGGTTCATGACCAAAGCTCATCTTTCAAGCACAAGTGCCATCAATAATGGCTAATGTGAAAGACTTGATCGATTTATGCATAATGTGGGGAGGGGAAGTCCATTGGTTGAACAACACTCCCCCTATGTCCATGCCTACACCTAGAGAAAGATATAATGCAGAGTGAGGTGCAGAGTGCCTAGTTTCAATCCACATTACTTGAATCAATGATATTTGGCTCATGCCTTAATTCCTGGAACCTTGCTTCATCTAGGGGCTTAGTGAAAATATCTGCAAGTTTCTCTTGAGTGTTGATGAATTTGACCTCAACATCTCCATGCTTGATATGCTCACGGATGAAGTGATGAAAAATATCAATATGCTTGGTTTTGCTATGTTGCACCGGATCGAGGGAAGTCTTGATAGCACTTTGATTGTCACATAGAAGAGGCACTTTGTCACAAGTGACACCGTAATCCTTTAAGGTTTGCCTCATCCATAGCAACTATGCACAACAACTTGTAGCTGCAACATACTCAACCTCGGTGGAAGACAATGAGATACATTTTTGCTTCTTTGAAGACCAATTTACGTGGAAACGACCAAGAAATTGACATTCTCCAGATGTTGACTTCTTCTCTACACAGTCTCCTGCCCAATCTGAGTCAGAATATCCCACTAGATTGAAGCTTGCTCTTTTGGGATACCATAGGACAAAGTTTGGGGTATGATCCAAATATCGAAAGATTCGTTTAACAACCGCAAGGTGGCTTTCTTTTGGTGCAGATTGAAACCATGCACAAAGCCCTACACTCAATGTGATATCCGGTCTAGATGTACAAAGGTAAGGAAGGGATCCAATCATGGAGCGATATACCTTTTGATCCACTGCTTTACCATCGGGATCACTGTCAAGCTTGCATCTGGTTGGCATGGGAAATTTGACCGGCTTGACGTCCTCTAGCTCGAACCTCTTGAGCATGTCTTTGGGTGTGCTTGGCTTGTTTGATGAAGGTTCCTTCTAAGCCTTGTTTAATATCGAATCCGAGGAAGAACTTCAACTCACCCATCATTGACATCTCAAATTTATTGGTCATTACTGCAGAAAATTCTTCATTGAAAGATTCGTTAGGAGAACCAAAAATGATATCATCAACATATAGTTGGCATATGAACAAATCCCCTTTGACCTTTTTGGTAAAAGGGTGGGATCGATCTTCCGAATTTCAAACGCACGATCTTGCAACAACATGGTAAGGTACTCATACCATGCACGTGGGGCTTGTTTATGGCCATAGAGCACCTTGTTGAGTTTGTATACATGATTGGGGAGCTTTGGATGTTCTAACCCCGGGGGTTGTTTGACATGTACCAACTCATTTAAAGAACCATTAATAAATGCACTCTTCACATCCATTTGTTTTAATTTTAAATCATGATGAGAGGCAAATGCAAGCAGCATGCGAATAGATTAAAGACAAGCACAAGGGAAAAGGTTTCACCGTAGTTGATATCTTTGACTTGGGAGTAGCCTTGAGCCATTAGTGTTGCCTTGTTTCGAACCACAGTCCCATTGGCGTCTTGCTTGTTTTTTAAGATCCATTTGGTCCCAATGACATTGTGTTCCACCTTTAGTCTTGGCACTAATTCCCAAACTTGATTGCACTTGAAGTTGTTCATGCATGGCCATAGGCCAATCCTCGTCATCGAGCGCTTCTTGTACCTGTTGAGGTTCACAATACAAAACAAACGCGTGATGCTCACAATAATTGAAATTTGCTGACGAGTGGATACTCCCCTTTTTAAGCTTCCAAGCACATTCTTCATCAGATGTGATTTGTCCCTTAGCTTGGATGCTATCTTGGATGCACGATGCTCCAGGAGTTCCGTGCTAGTTAATTGAGGAGCATCAACTTGATCACGCTGTTTGGCCTTGTCATTGGGTTTTGATCCTGCCTTGGCACCGCGACCCCTTTTTTGTATCGAAGTAGGAAATTGAGGAGCAACCACCTGATCAACTTGATTTTTGTCTTGAAAAAGCTCACTGGTTTGTTCTTTATCTTGTGGCTGCTCTTGATCCTGATCTTGTGGCTGCACTTGATCTTGATCTTGAGCAGATTCAGAACCTTGTGTTAGAACTTGTACATCATTTGGTGCATCACCATCTTCGTGTGGTTGATCTCGTCCTTGATCATGTTCATCTAGTTGAGGGTCTTCACGTTGTTCGTCGGAAGCGTGTGGGGCTAGCGAGGGTGATGGCTCCACTTGAGTAGAGCATTGTCCATCTCCTTCAGCCACAAGGGGTTCCTTAATGGGGAGTATTTGACCAATCCCGATTCTTCTTATGGCTTGGGGAGGTATTTCATCACCTACATCACAAAGACCACTTTGCTCCACCTCGGAGCCATTATTTTCATCAAACTCCACGTTACACGTCTCCTCAATGAGTCTGATGGACTTGTTGAGGACGTGGTAAGCATGAGAGTTTGTAGCATAACCAACAAATATGCCCTCTTGAGCTCTAAAATCAAATTTAGCTAGACGAGCACCTTTCTTGAGAATGAAATACTTACACCCGAAAACCCTAAAGTACTTGAGGTTTGGCTTGTTACCGTGAGGATCTCATATGGATTATTGTTCATGCCTTTGCGGATATAGAGCCGATTGGATGCGTGACATGTTGTGTTTAAGGCTTTGGCCCAAAAGTTGTACGGAGATTTGAATTCCGCCATCGTTGTTCTTGTCGCGTCCATCAACGTCCGGTTCTTCCTCTCCACCACACCATTTTGTTGAGGGGTGTATGGTGCTGAATATTTATGCTTGATCCCCTCATCACTAAGAAACTCATCTAGGGTGTAGTTCTTGAACTTGGTGCCATTGTTACTTATAATCCTCAAAATCTTTGCTTCATGTTGACGTTGAGCTTCATTATCAAAGTTGATGACGGTCTGTTGAGTCTCACTCTTCCTCTTGAAGAAATATTCCCAAGTGTATCTTGAGTAATCATTAACAATCACCAAGCAGTACTTTCTGCCCCCAAGACTATCAAAAGATGTAGGACCAAAGAGATCCACATGAAGGAGCTCCAAGGGCCTCTTAGATTAAATGAGAGTCGTGGGACGATGAGCAGTTTCATGAATCTTCCCTTCAATGGAAGCACTGCAAGCACGATCTCTGGCAAAACTCACATTTGTTAGTCCACGAACATGCCCCTCTTTGAGAAGACTTTACAAAGATCTCATATTGACATGGCCTAGTCGGTGATGCCAAAGCCATCCCACGTCAACTTTAGCCATTAGACAAGTCGCCGTCTTGTTGGGTCGCTGTGAAAAGTTCACCACATAGAGACCATTTTCGACATATCCAACATAGGCTACTTTAAGAGTCTTGCTCCACAAAAGGGCCACGGTATCAATATTAAAGAATGTGGCAAAGCCCATAATTGCAAGTTTACGAAGAGAAAGTAAATTGTAAGCAAGGGACTCAACAAGCATGACCTTATCAATATATAAATCTTGAGAGATGACCACCTTACCAAATCCAAGTACCTTAGATGTTGAAGCATGAGAAAATTGGACATGGGTGGGCATAGATGGGGTAGGATGCATGTCCACCACCAAGTCCTTGTTTCTGGTCATATGATTTGTTGCTCCACTATCGAGCAACCATGACACCCCACCCGAAGCAAACTCCTTCAATAGATCAAGGCTTGGTTTTAGGTACCCATTCTTGAATAGGTCCTTTGATGTTAGAAAAAAGGGTCTTAGGAACCCAAATAGCCCATTCAATGGACTCATAATAAGAACCAACAAATCTGGCATAGACATGCCCATCACCAGCATGAAATAGAACACAAGAAGGATTAAATTTGCCGGCTGTGTTGGTATGGATGTTTTTGCCGTTCTTGGCATTACCATCCCCTACCTTGTTCTTGTTCTCCTTCTGAGTTGCCTCGTCCTCTTTGACCAAGATGTCCTTGAGAATAAGCGACCGCTTGTTCCTGTTCTTCCTTTTTCTTTTCGACTTGGATGTAAGTCCAAGCCCCTCCTTTCCTACAACTTCCTTTTGACTACTCAAAAGGTCGTTTAGGTTCTTCTTGCCTTGGATGCATGACACAAGGCCCTTCTCAAGTTGATCCTTCAACTTAGCATTTCCTCCACAAGATGTACATACTCACAACAAGGGTTGGTTTCACAAGCATTATCAATTAAAACAAAAGGAGGACATGTAGAGATTTCCTTGGTAAGCTTTGCTTGGAGTTGATCATGAGACTCCTTCAAGGATAAATGTGGACCTTTCAAGACCTTGTGGGCCTTGTCAAGTGTATCAAAATCTCACTTGAGTCTTTCATGCTGCTACTTGAGCTTGCGCTGGTTTTTCCCTTGAAGAGGAAAGGGTGATTCAGCAAAGTAGAGATAAGTATTTCCCTTACTTTGAGAACCAAGGTATCAACCAGTAGGAGTATCAAGATGAGGCACCAAGGCACCTGCGCAAACACAAACAAACTTGCACCCAACGCGATAAAGGGGTTGCCAATCCCTTTACGATTACTTGCAAAGTGAGATATGATAGTTTTAATAGGTAAATATAAATAAATAAATAAAAGTGCAGCAAGGTTTTTTTGGTAATTTTGTATGTAGATCTTAATATATAATGTGTAAAATAGACCCGGGGGCCATAGTGTTCACTAGAGGCTTCTCTCATGATAGCAAGTATTACGGTGGTGAACGAATTACTGTCGAGCAATTGATAGAATCGCGCAAAGTCATGACGATATCTAAGGCAATGATCATACATATAGGCATCACGTCCGAGACAAGTAGACCGATACTTTCTGCATCTACTACTATTACTCCACACATCGACCGCTATCCAGCATGCATCTAGTGTATTAAGTTCATAACAAACAGAGTAACACCTTAAGCAAGATGACATGATGTAGAGGGATAAATTCATGCAATATGATATAAACCCCATCTTTTTACCCTTGATAGCAACAACACGGTGTGTGCCTCGCTACCCCTTCTGTCACTAGGTGAGGACACCGCACGGTATGAACCCAAAACCAAACACTTCTCCCATTGCAAGAATTATAGATCAAGTTGGCCAAACGAAACCCATATCTCGAAGAGAATTACAAGGATACGAAATCATGCATATAAGAAATCAGATGAGACTCAAATAATATTCATAGATAATCTGATCATAAATTCACAATTCATCGGATCTCGACAAACACACCGCGAAAGAAAGTTACATCGGATAGATCTCCATGAAGATCATGGAGAACTTTGTATTGAAGATCCAAGAGAGAGAAGAAGTCATCTAGCTACTAGCTATGGACTCGGAGGTCTGTGGTGAACTACTCACGCATCAGTGGAGAGGCTATGGTGTTGATGAAGAAGCCCTCCGTGTATGAATCCCCCTCCGGTAGGGCACCAGAACGGTCCCCAGATGGGATCGCACGGAAACAGAAGCTTGCAACAGCGGAAAAGTATTTTCGTGGCTCTCTCTGTTGGTTTGGGGATTTTAGGGAATTTATAGGCGAAAGAGGTAGGGTAAAGGAGGCACGGGGGCCCAGGAGCCTGCTAGGCGCGCCCCCTAGGGCGCGCCTAGGGGGCTCGTGGCCTCCTCCATGGCCTTCTGCCTTGGTTCTCAAGTCTTCTGTCTGTTATGGAAAAAATCATCCTGAAGGTTTTATTCCGTTTGGACTCCGTTTAATATTCTTATCTGAAAAAGGTCAAAAACACGGAAAATACAGAAACTGGCACTAGGCACTGAGTTAATAGGTTAGTCCCAAAAATGATAAAAAATAGCATATAAATGCATATAAAACATCGCAAGTTGATAATACAATAGTATGGAACAATCAAAAATTATAGATACGTTGGAGACGTATCAAGCATCCCCAAGCTTAACTCCTGCTCGTCCTCGAGTAGGGAAGTGATAAAGACCGAATTTTTGATGTGGAATGCTACCTAACATATTTGTTCTATGTAACTTCTTTATTGTGGCATGAATCTTCAGATCCATAAGATTCAAAACAATAGTTTATAATTGACATGAAAACAATAATACTTCAAGCATACTGGCAAAGTAATCATGAACTTTTGAAATAACAAGGCCAAAGAAAGTTGTCCCTACAAAATCATATAGTCTGGCTATGCTCCATCATTCCCACACAACGAATTTAAATCATGCACAACCCCGGTATTGGCCAAGTAATTGTTTTCGCACTCTTACTTTCTCAAACTTTTTCAACTCTCACGCAGTACATGAGCGTAAGCCATGGATATAGCACTATAGGTGGAATAGAGTGTGGTGGAGCTTGTGACGCAAAAAGGAGGACATGGTCACATCGACTCGGCATATCAATGGGTTATGGAGATGCCCATCAATAGATATCAATGTGAATGAGTAGGTATTGCCATGCAACGGATGCACTAGAGTTATAAGTGTAGGAAATCACAAAAATAAAAACTAGTGGGTGTGCACCCAACTTGCTTGCTCACGAAGACCTAGGGCAATTTTGAGGAAGCCCATCATTGGAATATACAAGCCAAGTTATATAATGAAAATTCCCACTAGTATATGAAAGTGACAAAACAAGAGACTCTGTATCATGAAGAACATGGTGCTATTTTGAAGCACAAGTGTGGAAAAGAAATAGTAGCATTCTCCCTTCTCTCTTTTTATCTCATTTTTTTGTTTGGGCTCTTTGGCCTCTCTTTTTTCATTTCATTTTTTTTTACTTTTTTTGGTGGGCATCTTTGGCCTCTTTTATTATTTCCTCACATGGGAAAATGCTCTAATAATGATGATCATCACACCTTTATTTACTTACAACTCGATACTTAGAACAATAATGACTCTATATGAAATGCCTCTGGCGGTTTATCGGGATGTGCAACGATCTAGCTTAGCGTATGACATTGAAACATCTTGCTAGCTATCTTACGATCATGCAATGGCAATATGAAAGTGATGACACATGTCATGAGACGTAACGTTGGAAGTTGCATGGTAATATATCTCGGAATGGCTATGATAATGCCATAATAGGTAGGTATGGTGGCTGTTTTGAGGAAGGTATATGGTGGTTTTGTGCACCGGCGTAAGTTGTGCGACACCAGAGAGGCTAGCAATGGTGGAAGGGTGAGAGTGCATCTATACCATGGACTCACATTAGTCATGAAGAACTCATATACTTATTGCGAAAGTTTTATTAGTAATCAAAACAAAGTGCTAAACGCTTACTCCTAGGGGAAGGGTTGGTAGGAGTTAACCATCGCGCGATCCCGACCGCCACACAAAGGATGACAATCAATTAATTAATTATGCTCCGACTTCATAACATAGTGGTTCACCATACGTGCATGCTACGGGAATCACTAACCTCAACACAAGTATTTCTAGATTCACAACACCCTACTATCATAACTCTAATATTACCATATCCATATCTCAAAACTAATTGTGAGGAATCAAACTTCTCTTACTAATCAATGCACTTGAATGTGAAAGTTTTTATTATATCCTCTATGGATGCCTATCATATTTAGGACTAATTTCATAACACACGCCAATTACCAAGTTACTTAGAGAGAGTGCTCTCAAAATGATATAAGTGAAGATCAAGAGTTTTTATTTCTACAAAATATGACACCGCCGTGCTCTACAAAGATTTAAGTGAACCACTAGAGCAAAATTATCTATCTCAAAATATATAAGTGAAGCTCATGGGAGCAAAATTATCTAGCTCAAAAGATATAAGTGAAGCACATGCGAGCTAAATTGCCTAACTCAAAAGATATAAGTGAAGCTCATTGAGTATTCTAACAAATTCACGATGAGTGCATGTCCCTCAAAATGTGTGCAGCAAGGATGATTGTGATAAAACAAAAAGCAAAGACTCCTATAATACACGACGCTCCAAGCAAAACACATATCATGTGGTCAAGAAAAATATAGCTCCAAGTAACGTTACCGATGGATTGAAGACGAAAGAGGGGATGCCTTCCCGGGGCATCCCCAAGCTTAGGCTTTTTGGTGTCCTTGAATTTGGCTTGGGATGAGTTCGACATCCCCAAGCTTAGGCTCTTTCCACTCTTTATTCCAGTGTCCATAAGAACATCACCCAAAACTTGAAAACTTCACAACACAAAACTTAAACAGAAACTCGTGATATCATTAGCATAAGAAAACAAACCACCAACATTTTAGGTACTGTGGTAAACTTAATTTCCATTTATATTGATGTTATATTACTGTATTCTCACTTCTCCATGGCTCGTACCCCCCAGTACTAACCATAGTTTCATCAAAATAAGCAATCAACACAACAAAAACAGAATCTGTCAAAAACAGAACAATCTGTAGCAATCTGTATATTTCGTATACCTCTGCTATCCCGAAAATTCTCGAAACAATTATGAAAATTAGGGAAATTTGCATATCAATCAGAAGCAAAAAGAATCAACTCAAAATCTCTTTCTGGATAGGAACTAAAAATAATTTTGTGAGCACAAAGTTTCTATCTTTTTTCAGCATGATTAAACAACTATCACCAAAACTAATCATAAAGGTTTTACTTGGCACAAACACTAATTAAGACATAAAAACACAATCATAACAGAATCATGACGGTGTGGACTCAAAAAAACGGAAAGTAAAAAAGCAAAAATAAATTTATTCATTGGGTTGCCTCCCAACAAGCGTTATTGTTTAACGCCCTTAGCTAGGCGTAAGGCAATAGATTCAAGTGTTGTCATCTTTAGTGCTCAAATCATAAGTAGATTTCATAATGGATTCATAAGGAAATTTTATTTTCGTTCTAGGAAAGTGTTCCATGCCTTTATTTAATGGAAATTGAAATTTAATATTCCCTTCCTTCATATCAATAACAACACCAATAGTCCTAAGGAAAGGTCTACCAAGAATAATGGGACATGTCGGATTGCAATCAATATCAAGCACAATAAAATCTACGGGCACATAGTTCCTATTTGCAATAATAAGAACATCATTGATCCTTCCCATAGGTTTCTTAATAGTGGAATCCGCAAGATGCAAATTAAGAGAGCACTCATCAATCTCATTGAAACCTAGAACATCACATAAAGATTTTGGAGTTGAGGAAACACTACACCAAAATCACACAAAGCATGGCATTCATAATTTTTAATATTAATTTTTATAGTAGGTTCCCACTCATCATGAATTTTTCTAGGAATAGATATTTCCAACTCAAGTTTCTCTTCAAGAGATTTCATCATAACATCAACGATATGTTTGGCAAAAAGCCTAATTTTGACTATAAGCATGTGGAGAGTTTAGCATGGATTGCATCAAGGAAATACATTCAATCAAGGAGCAACCATCATAATTACATTCCTTGAAATCCAAAGTAGTAATTTCATCACTATTCAAAGTTTTGATATCCTCTACTCCACTTTTAGTATTTTTAGCATCAAGATAAATAGACTCCGAATCATTGGGGCGTTTCTCAACCAAAGTGGATTCAAATCCAACCCCATCATCATTAATATTGACATTAGAAAACAAGGATTCAATAGGAGTCACACCAAGCACTTTAAGATCTTCGTGATTCTCATCACGAGAACACGCATTTTTAAGCCATTCATGTCTAGCACGAATTTGGGCGGTTCTTTCTTTACTCTCATTCATGGAAACACACATAGCTTTCAAAGTTTCATCCATATTAATCTTGGGAGGAACACATCTCAATTTTAAAGCATCAATATCAAGAGACATTCTATCAACAGTCCTAGCCAAGTCATCAATTTTAAGCAGTTTTTCTTCTATGGAAGCATTGAAAATCTTTTGCGAATTAATAAACTCTTTAATATTACTCTCAAGATCAGAGGGTATTTTATTATAATTTCCATGAAAATTGTTTTAGGAATTGCAAAAATCATTAGAGGGATTACTAGGTTAAGGCCTAGAATTAAAGTTACCTCTATAAGCATTGTTGTTACAAAATCCTACCAACAAAACTAATATCCAAATTTTCATTGCTATTCTCAATCAAGGAAGATAAAGGCATATCATTTGGATCTAGAGGAGCACTTTTACTAGCAAACAACTTCATTAACTCATCCATCTTAGCACTCAAAGAGTTAATTTCTTCTATATCTTGCACTTTTTTACTTGTAGGTAACCTTTCAGTGTGCCACTCAGAATAATTTGTCATGATATTATCTAGGAGTTTTGTAGCTTCTCCTAGTGTGATTTCCATAAAAGTTCCACCAGAGGCGGAATCCAAGATATTTCTAGAAGCAAAATTCAAACCAGCATAGAAAATTTGTATAATCATCCAAAGACTTAGGCCATGAGCGGGACAATTTCTAATCATCAATTTCATTCTCTCCCAAGATTGTGCAATATGTTCATGATCTAGTTGCTTAATAATCATGATATCATTACGGAGAGAGATAATCTTAGCAGGTGGAAAATACTTGGAAATAAAGGCATCTTTACACTTGTTCCATGAATCAATACTATTTTTGGGTAAAGATTAAAACCAAGTTTTTGCTCGATCTCGTAATGAGAACGAAAATAGCTTCAATTTAATCATATCATTATCCACATCCTTCTTGTTTTGCATATCGCATAACTCAATAAAGGTATTAAGATGGGATGCGACATCTTCACTAGGAAGGCCGGAAAATTGCTCTTTCATAACAAGATTCAACAAGGCAGCATTATTTCATATGAATCCGCACTAGTGGCAGACTAATAAAATCATTGTTATTAGTATTAGAGAAGTCACACAATTTAGTGTTTTCAGACATGGTGACTTAGCAAGCAGACAAGCACACAAGCAAACAGAAAGCAAGCGAAAGAAAGGGCGAATGAAAAAGTAAAATAAAGAAAGGCAAATATTTTTGTAAATTTTGTTTTAGAAGTGGTGGAGAGGAAAACGAGAGGCAAATGGCAAATAATGTAAATGCAAGAGATGAGGTTGCGATAGGTACTTGGTAGATATGCTTCATTAGAATACTCCCCGACAACGGCGCCATAAATTCTTCCTGCTACTTCTTGAGCTTGCGTTGGTTTTTCCCTTGAAGAGGAAAGGGTGATGCAGCAAAGTAGAGATAAGTATTTCCCTCAGTTTGAGAACCAAGGTATCGATCCAGTAGGAGTATCAAGATGAGGCACCAAGGCACCTGCGCAAAGACAAACAAACTTGCACCCAACGCGATAAAGGGGTTGTCAATCCCTTTACGATTACTTGCAAAGTGAGATCTAATAGTGATAATAGGCAAATATAAATAAATAAATAAAGTGAAGCAAGGTATTTTTGGTATTTTGTATGTAGTTCCAAATATATAATGTGTAAAATAGACCCGGGGGCCATAGTGTTCACTAGAGGCTTCTCTCATGATAGCAAATATTACGGTGGGTGAACGAATTACTGTCGAGCAATTGATAGAATCGTGCAAAGTCATGACGATATCTAAGGCAATGATCATACATATAGGCATCACGTCCGAGACAAGTAGACCGATACTTTCTGCAACTACTACTATTACTCCACACATCGACCGCTATCCAGCATGCATCTAGTGTATTCAGTTCATAACAAACAGAGTAACGCCTTAAGCAAGATGACATGATGTAGAGGGATAAATTCGTGCAATATGATATAAACCCCATCTTTTTACCCTTGATGGAAACAACACGATGCGTGCCTCGCTACCCCTTCTGTCACTAGGTGAGGACACCGCACGGTATGATCCCAAAACCAAGCACTTCTCCCATTGCAAGAATTATAGATCAAGTTGGCCAAACAAAACCCTTAACTCGAAGAGAATTACAAGGATACGAAATCATGCATATAATAAATCAGAGGAGACTCAAATAATATTCATAGATAATTTGATCATAAATCCACAATTCATCGGATCTCGACAAACACACCGCAAAAAAAGTTACATCGGATAGATCTCCATGAAGATCATGGAGAACTTTGTATTGAAGATACAAGAGAGAGAAGAAGCCATCTAGCTACTAGCTATGGACCCGAAGGTCTGTGGTGAACTACTCACCCATCATCAGAGAGGCAATGGTGTTGATGAAGAAGCCCTCCCTGTCCGAATCCTGCTCCGGCAGGGCACCAGAACGGTCCCCAGATGGGATCTCGCAGAAACAGAAGCTTTCGGCGGCAGAAAAGTATTTTCGTGGCTCTCTCTATTGGCTTGGGGATTTTAGGGAATTTATAGGCGAAAGTGGTAGGGCAAAGGAGGCAGGGGGGCCCACGAGCCTGCTAGGCGCGCCCCCTAGGGCGCGCCTAGGGGGCTCATGGCCTCCTCCGAGGCCTTCTGCCTTGGTTCTCAAGTCTTCTGGATCCCTTGTGTTATGGAAAAAATCGTCCCAAAGGTTTTATTCCGTTTGGACTCCGTTTAATATTCTTATGTGAAAAAGGTCAAAAACACGGAAAAAAACATAAACTAACACTGGGCACTGAGTTAATAGGTTACTCCCAAAAATGATATAAAATAGCATATAAATGCATACAAAACATCCCAAGTTGATAATATAATAGCATGGAACAATCGAAAATTATAGATACGTTGGAGACGTATCAATGGCCAACCCCAAGTGCAACCTTTTCAGACTTAAGTACACGGGTAAGGACATTTGTGTCATCTAGTTCTTTTTGTAATTTAGCACAATCATCATTGTGTGACTCCTCAAGAGCCAAACGAAGACTGCGCTCTTCTTCTAGAGCAATAGATAACTCATCAATCTCATCGTCATAGTCACGACTATGTCCTTGCATCTCGAAGATAGTCTCCTCTTGAGACTCAATGAGGTCATTAGCCTCACCGAGTTGTTCCAAAGGAGCAAAAAAATGCTTCTTGGATTATCCTTTTATTTTACACAGAAATTTGTGAAAATCATGCTCATGAAGTTCCATAGCAGCCCTATCATCAACATAGTTTAACAATGAAGGAGCAGTAGTGATGTTGGTCTTAATGTTGGGTGTTACCTGATCGATATCTTTTTCCATAAGGCACTTGGCCCATTGAATGCTTGAGCTTCCCATGTATAGCACCATGATGTTCTCGCAACAGTCCTTCGCACGAGTGAAAGGATGCAAGTGAGGAAGATCTTCAGGAGGCACCGCAGACTGAAGAATGAACAATGCAGAATCTTTATATTGATTGTTCGCTTCTTCTCTTGGCGTGAGGTTGCTTGGGTCATGCGGGTAGAATCCTTGCTCAGTGATTCTCCATAAATTTGTTGAGCTATAATTCAAATGAGACTTAATGCAGAACACCCAGTTAGCAAACTCCCCCTTAACAAGCTTAGGAGGAGGACCAAGATTATTAATATGCGGTGTAGGAACCGGTCCTCCATAGACCCGGGGAGATGGAACCGAGGCAAAGGTTCCTATCCCATTTTTGTTTAGAGGGGAAGAAGGTTGCATACCTTTAGCCACTTCCTTGGTGGAATTGGCCTCCGATTCCGTGTTGGTAGGTTTAACCACCAACGCCGGTTCGGGAGAATTTTCCAACCCCTCAAGCAACTCTTTGAACATGGACTTGACTTCGTTCATCGAGGACGACCTGAGGGAGGCCATAGCGTCATTCAAGTCGCCCGTTGTGACCGAATTCAAGGCCACGGCCTCGGGTGGTCCACTGACTCCCTCTTCATCGTCAACCATACTCTTCGGGTGGTGAAACCCTTAATAAAGAGACGTGGCTCTGATACCAATTGAAAGGATCGATATGGTTGACTAGAGGGGGGGGGGGTGAGTAGGCAACTACCAATTTTTAGCTCTTCTTAACAAGTTAGAGAAAGCAACACAAAGGTTCTATAAATTAACTACTAGGTGAGAAACCTATATGATGCTAACTACCATGACAACTAGTGCAAGCAAGAAATACACAACAACAATAATATACACAAAGTAAAGGTAAGAGATAACCGCAAGTGGAACCGATGAAGACGAGGATGTGTTACCAAAGTTCCTTCCCTTTGACAGGAAGTACGTCTCCGTTGGAGCGGTGTGGAGGCACAATGCTCCCCAATAAGCCACTAGGGCCATGCTACTGCAACAAAAGACCTTCCAACGACGCCAGAAACACGTGCTGACGGGAGACTATTCTTGTCTTGATTCTCCTCAGGAACGGCACGAGGAATTCTTCTGCTACGGCTACGCCTTTAGGGACTTCCTAGGAAAATATGCAAAGGATTTCCCCGTGGCCTTGGAGCCATGCGTTGGTGTTCCCTCGAAGCGGAAAGGGTGATGTAGCGCAGCGGTGGTAAGTATTTCCCTCAGTTTTGAGAACCAAGGTATCGATCCAGTGAAGGAGTATCACAAGTGCCTGCACAAACACAAAGAACCTGCTCCCAACGCTATGAAGGGGTTGTCAATCCCTTATAGATTGTTCGCAAAGTGAGAATTGAAAGCAACAAAGTAACAAAGCAAAGTATAAGCGGAGGCGTAAACGATAGATGTGAATAGACCCGGGGGCCGTAGTGTTTACTAGTGGCTTCTTTCATGAAAGCAAGTAGATGGTGGGTGAACAAATTACTGTCGAGCAATTGATTGAACCATGCAAAGTCGTGACGTCATCTATGAAAATGATTATACCTATAGGCATCACGTCCAAAACAAGTAGACCGATACTTTCTGCATCTACTACTATTACTCCACACTTCGACCGCTGTCCAGTATGCATCTAGTGTATTAACTCCAAAAGAACAGAGTAACGCCTTAAGCAAGATGACATGATGTACATGGACAATCTCATATCAACGACAGAGCCCACCTTGTTACCCTTGATGGCAACTACTCAATATATGCCTTGCTGCCCCAACTGTCACTGGGAAAGGTAACCACATGGCAAGAACCCAAAACCAAGCACTTCTCCCATTGCAAGAATCATAGATCTAGTTGGCCAAACAAAACCCAAGACTCGGAGAGACTTACAAGGATATCAAATGATGCATATAAGAAATCAGCAAAGACTCAAATATATATCATAGATAATCTGATCACAAATCTAAAATTCATCGGGTCTCGACAAACACACCGCCAAAGAAGATTACATCAGATAGATCTCCATGAAGATCATGCAGAACTTTGTATTGAAGATCCAAGAGAGAGAAGAATCCATCTAGCTACTAGCTACGGACCCGTAGGTTTGAAGTGAACTACTCACGATTCATTGGAGGGGCGATGATGATGATGAAGAAGCCCTCCAACTCCAAAGTCCCCTCCGACAGGGCACCGGGAAGGGTCCCCAGATGAGATCTTGCGGAAACGGAAGCTTGCAGCGGCGGAAAAGTATTTTCGTGGATCCCCAGATTTTTTTTCTGATTTTTAGGGAATATATAGGCGCAAGACCTAGGTCGGGGGGGCGCCAGGGAGGCCACAAGCCTGGCCACCGCCGCCTCCCCCTGGTGGCAGAGTGGGGGCTTGTGGGCTCCCTGTAGGCCTCCTGGCTTGGCCCACAGGCCCCCTGATCTTCTTCCGTTCGGGAAAAAATCATTTCGGGGATTTTATTCCGTTTGGACTCCGTTCCAAAATCAGATCTGAAAAGAGCCAAAAACACAGAAAAAACAGGAACTGACACTTGGCACTGAATTAATAAGTTAGTCCCAAAAAAGATGTAAAAGGTACATAAAACATCCAAAGAGGACAAGATAACAGCATGAAACCATCAAAAATTGTAGATACGTTTGAGACGTATCAGGCCACCGTATTCTCCTCACGCCCTCACACAATGCGAGTTGTCGTGATTCCACTATTGGTGCCCTTGAAGGCGGCAACCGGACCTTTACATACAAGGTTGGGGCTATCTCCACAGAATGCTCAGAGGCTCCCAACAAGACCACATAGCTTCACCACAATGGATATGGCTCCGAGGTGACCTCAACCGTCTAGGGTGCTCAAACACCCAAGAGTAACAAGATCCGCAAGGGATTAGTGGGGGGAATCAAATATCAATTGGTGGAAGTGTAGATCTTGGCCTTCTCAACCAATCCCTAGGAAATCAACAAGTTTGATTGGCTAGGGAGAGAGATCGGGCACAAATGAGCTTAGGTGCAACAATGGAGTCTTGGAAGGTCAAAGGTAGGGTTCTTGGAGTGGAAGAACCCTTTGTATAGTGAGGGAACAAATCCAACCGTTATCCCCACTTACAACACCCGCAGCACGGGACTACCGCTTGGAGGAAGCGGCACTACCGCTGCCCCTAGCGGTACTACCGCTTGGTAGGGAGCGGTACTACCGCCAGCCCCAGAGGTACTACCGCTAGGCCTGGAGCGGTACTACCGCTTGGTAGGCATATAGCCACGGTAGTAAAAAACACTACTACCGGGCCTACCACCGCTGGAAAAGTACTCGCAAAAAGTCCGACGAAGTACAACCGCTCACAGAGAGAGGTACTACCATCCCAAAGTGGTACTACCGCTAGACCTTTTTGTAGAGACAGGGAGAGAACATGCGGGAGCTCCATTGCTGCAAAGAAAAGGTGGTGTAAAGAAAAAAGTGTGCATGAGTGTGTTGATTCCACCGAAACCTTTCCGATACGGACCCCCTCTTAATAGTACGACTTTGCTACAACTCAAAACCACCAAAGAGAACCTTAGAATCCACCGTGCTTCAAAACCACCGAGGGGCGACGAATCGTCTTGCGCCTTGCCATGTATTATCTGAAATGCTCAATGCAAAAGATTAGTCCGCAGAGATACTCTCATTAATCACCAAAATCACTTAGGATGAAATATGCCCTAACACTTAAAGACATTATAATTTTGAGATTTAGTGTCCCTAGATATTTAATGACTTATGATGGTTCACATTTTATTCATGGTGATTACCGTAAACTACTCGCTAAGTATGATGTTAACCATAGAATTGCATCACCTTATCATCCCAGTCTAGTGGTCAATTTGAACTAAGCAATTGTGAAATAAAATTATTTTTGCAATAGATCCAGAAAGTATTTTTCTAACAAACTCGATGATGCTTTGTCGGTTTATAGGACCGCTTAAAAGAATCCCATGGGATGTCCCCATATAAAATGGTATATGGAAAAGCTTGCCATTTACCTCTTGAGTTAGAGCATAAAGCTTATTGGGAAGTAAAATAACTTAACTACGATTTGTAAACTTGCTGGTGTGAAAAGGTTATTTGATATTAGCTCACTGGATGAATGGAGGACACAAGCTTATGAAAATGATATGTTGTTTAAGGAAAATATTAAGAGATGGCATGACAAAAGAATTCAAAAACGAGAATTCAATGTAGGAGACTTAGTCATGTCGTATACTTCTCGTTTTAGATTTTTTGTAGGTAAACTCCTCTCCAAATGGGAAGGGTCCTACGTTGTTGCGGAGGTCTATCACTCCAGTGCTATAAAAATCAATGACTTCGAAGGTAAAAACCCAAGAGTGAGGAATGGGCAAAGAATCAAGCATTATATTTCACGTACACCCATTATAACACCGGAGGAACACATAAAGGATGTCTTCCGGAACACTCTAGAAAGCTGAAAAAGGGGCACGTACGTGGTACGGTAAGTAAACCGACTCTAAAAATTCAAAAATATATATTTTTACAATTTTTTGGTATTTTAGAAAAATACAAAAATAAAACAAAGTCATGGGTACCCACGAGGGAGGCACAAGCTAACAGGGCGCCCCCTAGCTGCGCCGTGATAGCTTGTGGGGCCCTCGTGCGCCTCCCTAACTCCGAATTCTTCGTGAGAACGTATTCTTATGTGGAAAAAATTCATTATATATACTCCCGGGTGTTTGGACCACTGCATCGCGAGTTTTTCGTGTGTTCTTGTTTTGAGATGTTTTTCGGACAAATTTAGATCGCCATGACTTCACCAAGCCCTTCCAAGGACAATTTCTTCGAGAAGGTTATCAACCCCTACCTGTCGGAGGTGATGAAATACCCTCAAGCCATTGAGATGCATGAGGGGGGTGCTTCACATCCGGGATATTCAAGGCCCCAAGAAGGAGGGAAGCGAGAAGGCGAAGCTTGCAGTGGTGGAACACGAGACTTCAAGTGCCAAGGGATGGTGGAGCATGGTTTGAGTGCTAAACACTCCAAGATCATAGATTTCATCCGAGAAAACAAACTGGACACCAAGAACGCGGGGGAGATTCTCTCTAGGCTTCAAGATTGGATCGATTACCTCCAAGATCAACTCTATGAATTCCATGGTCAAAACTGTGAGTATGAATCTAGGTTTCAAAGGATGAGCTTTGCTCCTAGTTTCAGGACTCCCGAGACAAAATTTTCTTTCTATGACGGGGAGTCTCCACCCTGTGGTACTGAGGACACTCCTGCTACACCACCACCATCTCCAAAGGACGACGCTTGAGTACTTGGGTATGGGCACCACCCTTGGCTTGTTCCAAGCTTGGGGGAGGTTCCCCAGTATCGTATAACCATCACTTCCGTCATTACTACCTATTTTTAGTTTGATCTTTAATTGTTTCGTGATTTAGAGAAATAAATTTCAGATTTGTTTTGCTTAGGGTTTTTGGATCGAGTTCCATCTATCCTTGTAATCGAGTATGCGAGATATATAATGACGATTTGTTGAATTTTGTGGTTTACTCATGTGCACCCATCATCATAGCATGTCCATAAAAAGAAAGATAGATATTATGCTCATGGCATGAGAAGTAATGACATCACACAAAAGGGGTATAAGTGATAAAAGTTGTTGATAGTAAACAAACATAGTATTTGTCATCGTTGCAATCTAAGCAAGATTATGATAGAGGAGAGGAGACTCACATATAAATACACTATCCTCAAAATCTTTTATGATTGTGAGCCTTCATTAAATATTATATAATGATCAAGTGTCGATGTTGGACAATGAAGACAACATAATGATCAAGGTAGTTTATATTCACATAGAAGTTATATGGTCTTGGATCCTTCAACATGTGATGCTTGCCTTAGATTCTTTTCTAGCCAAAAAATTCCGCATCAAGTAGAGATACTACATGTGCATCCATAATCGTGAAACCCAGTTTCTTGCCAAGAGAGTCCATAATACCTACCTATGGATTGAGTAAGATCCTTCAAGTAATTGGTCATCGGTTCACCAAGCAATAAAAATTGCTCCTAAATATGTATGATCTCGTATTGCAAAGGAAAATAAGCTTTGTACGATCTTGTGATGGCAAAGAAATAAAAGCGATAGAGTGCATAATAAAGTTTGCTATAATAAGGGGCAATATAAAGTGACTTGCCCTTGCGTTAAGAGTTCGTACATCCAAAAAATTAAAAGCGCATGAAAACCTCTAATTCTCTCTGCAAAGGGCATATCTATTACTTTCAGGAAGTTAACTGTGTGCTTGAGTCATTAAACTTTGTTACTTTTCCAACCTAATAATTCTATAATGGCAAACACCATGTGTTGAGGAAAGATTCAGATTTATATATCCAAGTGGATGTTGATGATCATGATTTATTATTGTTGACATTATCCTTGAGATAAATAAGTTGGGTGGAAAATCATTTAAGCCCCTATCTTCCTATGTGTCCTACAGAAACTTGAGGTCCAAAAATATGCCTTGAGTGTGAACAATCATAGAACATTAAATGATAACTTGCCAAAATAAAGCTCTTACATAGACTCTCCTTTGGATTATGATGAATTTTGATGGCCCGAGTGACTGAGAACATAGTTTGTTGATTTTTAATAAATTTTATGCTTCATACTCCAAGAGTTGTGAAAGGATTGTTACTTATTTATGAGATGTTATATGATAAAATACTTGCTGCTATTGTAATATTTATGATGCTCACATGCTCATGTTTTATTTTTATCGACACCTCTCTCAAATGATGTGGTTATTATTTTCGAGCTCAGCTTTCGCTTGAGGACAAGCGAGGTCTAAGCTTCCAGGAAGACCACCAAAGATATACATGTAGCTGCTAAGAGCAAAGGCCCTGCATCCAGTGCCCATGCTGCAAAAGAGGAAGAAGATGAGAATGCTCCAGTTCTGAGGAAGCTCAGACCATACCTTCCACTCCACAATGATGCTCATCCTATAGAAGAAGATATGAAGAAGAGGAAGGATGACAGACTAAGAAAGTGGAGAGCTACCGATCCATATGCTGTCAGAAGAAGAATTGCTGTTGATCCAAGGTTTCACACCAAGGAACAACAAGATTTTTATGAGACTGTCTTGTATGACAAGAGTCTTGTTGTTAGTGATATGAGGTATGTCGACTAGGCATACATCAAGGAAAATGAGAAATTCTTTCCACATGTTCAAGAGAACTTCAGGCTAGTTGACATAGAAGGTCTTTTTGGGAAGGAGATGAGCATGGAATTCTATGCAACTGTTCATTTCTATGATGACTCTTTAGTCTAGATGACCGATGGACACAGGTACGAAGCTACAATTGCTGAATGGGCTGGAACCATTGGTGTTCCCAAGCAGGAAGAAGCAGATGAAGATGTGTATGGAGATACTAAGCAGAATCACAACTCTATGGACAATATGTACAAGACCATTCCACATGAGTACATGGCCAGTCACAAGTTTGGTTCAGTATATTTTCTGCAAGCTGTCATTCCCACGACGAACACTATACTGCGATGCACTCTCATGCCCAAGTCATGAGATGAGAAGATGATTAGAGGATATTCAATCAACCCGCTGCACCTACTTGATACCCATACCAGATTTTGAGTGATGGACTTGATAGTTGAGACTATCCGAAGGACTGCTACGGATCAGAAGAGATCATGTGGATATGCACCTTATATTCAGATGCTCATCAATGCCAAGCTAGGCAAGCACGCATATCAACTTGATCGTCCCCATCTACCTCTTGAACCTGAATTTGAAGATAATGAGGTTGTGATGGATGCCAATGATCCCAACTCAGCTACAGAAAGAATGTGAGCACATGCAGCAGAAGTTGAAGCTGCTAGAAACAGGCCACCTCAAGTTCGACATCTGAGAACTCAAACTGAGAAAATGGCATTTCTAGTGAGCACTGTTCAAGGCATGGAGAAGAACATCCAGGAGATCGGGCAAAATCAGAAGAGTCTTGACAGAGTTGTGGAGAGAAAATTCCACAACATGGATATGAAAGTAACTGAGTTAACCACCATTGTCAGACAGCTTCAACATGAAGTTGACTCTATGGATATTCCACGCTCAGAGGATGAAGATGAAGATGATCATGATGACAAGGAAGAGTCTCCTCCTCCCACTACCACATAGTTCAGCACCAGGCCTAGGTCAATTCTTGTTCCTGCTCAGAAGACAAGACATACATCTTCAGCACCAGCTCCAGCTCAAGCTCCTTCAGTATCAACTCCTACAGCTCCAGGACATTCAGTAGAAGCCTTCCGCGACGCCATTCTATCGACTCCATCATCAGCTTCCCAGAGAGACGAGTAGTTCTAACTTTTGAACTTTGTGGTAACTTGTTGCCAAAGGGGGAGAAATGTATAGATCATAGACTTTGTGTGAGAGAGAGCTTTTGACTTTATTTGTTCTCGTTTGGTTTTAAAAACTTTGGTTTTTGGATGACTTTATCCTGTCTGTCTGATTGATCGTACGCTTTATCCTGTGTGATGGTACTATATCATCTTTTAGCTATCCTTGTGATGATCACTCACTTATCTTATTGGTGTCACGTGTATTGCTATTATTTTTACGCACCACCAAGATGTATGTGACCTGGAAGAGTAACCCATGACCCTAATCGATTGTGCATTTGCATTCAAATGCAAATTCTAAATAATGCACAGATTTAGGGGGAGCTCTTCCTTTTCACATACTTCTCAAAGCGTCAATGCTAATCATTGATTATATATTTTGTCGAAGCTTTGATCTACATGTTGTCATCAATTAACAAAAAGGGGGATATTGACAACACGATTGCTCCCTAGGGTGGTTTTGATAATTGATCACAACATATGCATCATTGCACTAATGTGTTTTCCAAGTATATTTCAGAAAAGTTCAAAAGATGCTATGGCTTAAGGTTTAAGTGGAGATACCCCTTGATGCAAGAAAGGAATAATATTGACTCAAGCTTCAAGTTAGAAGACTCTTCATTTTTTATTTGTGATAAATCACTTTTGAGTCCATAAGAAAGCCAACACTATTAAAAGGGGGTGAGGTAGTAAAATGAATTGATTGCTCAAATGCTCAAAGTTAGCCACCAAAACACTGATTCATTTTTCCCACATATCCACTCTGTCAAGTTCCACATTCACAAATTTGGTGCAACTAACATTTCCACTTTGGACCCACCGAGTTTGAACCTCATACAAAACCCTAGCCATTTCCACCAAATCGGTGCAACCAAAACTGCATCAGTGCTACCGAGTTCAATGTGACCAATATTTTGTTGCCAAGATACACAAAATCAAAATTTCCGAGTTTGAGTATCGGTGCCACCGAGTTTGGTCATCTGACCGTTAGTCACCTTTTCGGTGCCACTGAGTTCTATATATCTGTGTCATCGAGATTCAAAGTTCACACCTTTAGTACCAGTCGGTACCACCGAGTTGTCCACTTCGGTGTCACCGAGTTTACATTCTGTGTGTAACGGTTGGATTTTGGGTGCTGCCTATATATACCCCTTCACCCACCTTTGATTCTTGGGAGAAGCACTCAGAACACACACTTCATTTCCAGATCCATTTTTTGAGAGAGAACCACCTAATCATGTGTTGAGACCAAGATATTCCAATCCAATCATTTGAAACTTCATCTCTAGCCTCCCCAAACTGCTTTCCACCAAATCAACCTCTCCTACCCATTCATATTCTATGAGAGAGTGATTTGCGTTGAGGAGACTATATTTAGAAGCACAAGAGCAAGGAGTTCATTGATCTACCACATATATTACCTTTTAGAGGGTGGTGCCTCCTAGATTGGTTAGGTGTCGTTTGGGAGCCTCCTACTTTGTGTTGTAGGAGTTGGACCAAGATGTTTGTAAGGGAGATCGCCTACTTCATGAAGATCCACCATGAGTGAGGCTAGTCCTGTGTGGACGGAAGCAGTGTGGAATAGACAAGGCCGCTTCTTTGTGGACCCCTTGTGTGTGGAGCCCTCCGTGGACTCCCGCACCCGTTACCGTCTATGGGTTGAAGTCTCCACTAACATGGACATACGATAGCGCCACCTATCGGAACCATGCCAAAAATCACTGTGTCAACCTTATGCGTTTGATCTCCCTACCTTACTCCTCTATTTACACTTGCATGTTTACTTTCTGCTGTTATACTATTACAACTGCATGTGCAGGGTGTAGTTGACTTGTTATAACTACCGTAGCTGCCTCTCAAGTAAAATTGGGAAAAGGCAAAACAATTATCTTGTCAAGTATTCTAATCACCCCCCCTCTAGACATAGTTTCGATCCTACAAGTGGTATCAAAGCTTTGGTCTCCATTTCATTGGTTTAGCAACCTAGGAGAGTATGGCATCTAGTGAGGGAAATTATCATCGTATAGGTCCTTACTTCGATGGCATTAATTTTGCTAATTGGAAGCATAAAATGAAAATGCACATACTTGGCTTTAATCCTCATGTTTGGGCTATTATTCGTGTTGGTGTGCAAGGTAACTTCTTTGGAGAAGGGCATGAACCAGATCATGATGCGATATCTGATGAACTGAAGATGTTGCAACTTAATGCTCAAGCCTGTGATATCATCTTCAACTGCCTTTGCCCCGAAGAATTCAACAAAATTAGTTGTCTTGACAATGCAACAGAAATTTGGGATACTTTGGTTGATATGCATGAAGGTACTGATTTTGTCACAGAATCTAAGTTGGATGTTCTTCAAAGTTAGCTTGACTAGTTCAAGATGAAGAATGGTGAAGGAATCGTTGAAATGTACTCTCGGCTAGCTCGCATCACCAATGAGATTGCCGGCTTAGGTATGCACATTGATCCCAATGATGCCAAATTACAAAGATCTCAAGACAACTAAAGTCATTGGTGGTATTGTTTCTCATGAGTTGTCACTCAAGGACAAAGATGATCTGCACAACAAATCAGGCAGTGCTTATAAAGCTTCACGTGATTCTCCTGCTACTTCAAAAGACAATCTTGTCAGTGATGAATAGATAAGCCTCATGGTCAGAAAATTCAACAAGTTCTACAAGAGTAGAGGCAAAGACAGAAGCTCAAGTTCAAGACATGATGAGAAGCGTTCGTCCAGTCGTGACCAAAACTTCTACAAGTGTGGGAATCCCGGACACTACTCAAATAAGTGCTTGGCTCCCTACAAAAGAAGAGCAGAGTCACCTCAAAGACGAAGTTCAAGAGATGAGTCACCTCGTAGAGAGAGAGGAGTAGATAAGATCACTATGAACGAAGACACTCACAGAGAGGCAAGGAATATTAGAAGAAGGACAAATACACTAAGAGCAGTTCAAGAAGAAAACATCATGCTCATGTTGGTGAATGGTTCTCTGGCTCCGAGTGTGATCACCACTCCGAGAGAAGCTACCACTCCAACTTCGACTATAGTCAACATGAAGGTGTTGCCGGGATTGCGCTTGTTTCCACCAACTCCTATGACTTATTTGATTCACCAAATGAGGGAGTCAGAAACTGCTTCATGGCTAAAGGTCCCAAGGTATCACAGCCTGAGTATCTTGATTTCTATAGTGATGAGGATGACTTGTTAGGAGAAGATGACTTGCTTCCAGATAAAGCTAGTGAATGCACTGAAAATGAACTTGCTATTTATCATGCTAGTGAAGAGAAATCAAATGATGATGATAAGAAGGAAATTGAACGACTAACTCAATAATTAAAAACTCTTAATTTAGCTCATGAGTCTACTCTAGAAGATCATAGAGAGCTTGCAAGAACCCATGAGAAGCTACGCTTCGAGAAGCTCAACTTGGAGCAAAAGCATGAGTTCTTAAAAGCAATCAATGATGATATTCGAATGAAGAGTTCTTCTAATCTAGCCAAACGATTACTCTTGTCTAACTTTGTCCCACAAGTTAAACCTAGGAACACTAGTAGCCAAGGCAAGAAGGTTTCTTCATCTAATAACAACAATGCTAAAGCTAAATCCAATAATGTTATTGCTAGTACCTCTATTGATTCCAGTAACGATTCTCTGAGCCCAGTTACACTTGAGAAAGAAAATGATCTATTCAAAGGGATTATAGAGAGAGGTGTCTTCAAGAGTCTTGCCGGAAGTAGGCAATTTAAGGAAATTGTACGCAAGCAAGGAGGACATCGAAAGAAACAAGGTGTTGGCTACTTCAACTTCAACGGAGATGTTTGGGAAGAAGGTGCATATCCCACTCGCAAATTGGTTCCCCAAGAGGAGAAGTCCACTCCCTCGGAAGGAACAAGCTCATAAGATGGCCTTCTACCACAAGACCACAAAGGCAAGGGAAAGCTTCAAGATGACATTGACCTATCTGAAGAAGAACCCCAAGCTAAGGTCAAGTGGATTCCCAAGGATACTACTAGCTCTACCTCAACAAGTGCTACCACAAATCCAAGGATTCCCATCAATTTGGTGTGGATTCCCAAGAGGAAGAACTAGAAGTTCTTGAGGGGTGACTCTACCAATGAAATTCACTCTTATTCATTTTGGCAAGAACTATATGTAATCAACCTTAACCATATGCATTAGTTCAATGAGTCACACATTACATCAAAGGTAAGCAAGGAACAAGGTAATTGATTCATCTTGGGACATTATCCCATGTGCGCTTCACTCCATGTCCATAGATATTCTTGCCTATGTTCCTTTTGCTTTGGGACTAACCCATGTAGTTGAGAAGAGTATGAAAACTACAAGAATTGATCCCAACTCAAGATGATCTTCATCAACACTAAGCATCCACCACTACTTCACCTACTTGAAGTCTTCTACGATAAAACCCAAGGTTAGTTAATCCCTCTTAGTGGGGATATCATATCAAGGGGGAGCTTTACTCTAAGACTTGAGTATAAGCAGCTCCTAAGGATATGAACACATTAATGCTTATGTAAAAGTGGTAACCCCACTTGTGCTTAACGATGAGTATGACCTATGATCAAGTATTCTTACTTGGATCCTATGTCAATATACTCATATATAGATGACTTTCTCATCGCCCAAGTGCTTGATAGCTGCTAGGATGTGTGTGCATGTTCACCATGTTTTATTCATCATTATTATTGTGTGAGCACGTTGGTCTGCATGTGTTTGATCATTCGAGGACATCCAATTGTTCTTATTTGGCTTTTGATTTATCTTTTGCCAATTGGATGGACAAGTATGCCTAGGACCCTTCTCTAGCGATCTATGCTATCTCATCTCAAGTTATATTCATGCTTCCTCATAAAACTTGAACAAGCACTTGTCGAACCATGTGTGTGAAGGTGCACTCGGAGTTTCATATCGTCAAAGGTTGCCTTTCAAAACCTCTTTGAGAAACCTGGTGTGACCAACTCCAAAAACTCGGCACCACCGATTATTCAAAGTCGATCACGTTTTCAATCTCGGTACCACCGAAATCGCCAACTCTGTTACACCGAGTTTCCCTGTCTCCTGACAGTGGAGGAACTTGATAACACCGATTTTTCGACCTCGGTGACACCGATAGCGCAGGGGTATATATATCCGCGTACCGAATTTTTGACTTCACCTTGTCAAAACGTTTTGGTCGCCAAAACCCTCGCTGCCCCTGAGACCCAGGTCATTGCCTTGACTCCCTGAGCGCTGCCGCCTCTGGGATTCGCCATCGTTGATGCAATCTGCTCTACCGTCGTCGCCCTAGACGGAGCACCGCCAAGTTTGGGTACGGATCTGATTTCCTTTGCGTTCCCCATCTGATTCTTATGCATTGGGAAAGTTTTTCTTCGAGGCACCATCTGCAAACCATTCCTTCCACTAGATGAAGCTCATAGTGCAGAAGAAGTAGAAAGTTTGGATCAGATCTGCCGTAGCATGCAACTCGTGAGACCGAGTTTGCAAAATTGGTTCCACTGATTCATGTTTTAGGGTTCCTGAGAAGAAACTCGGTCACACCGAGAAGCTCTTTTCGGTGCCACCGAAAATGACTGTCAAGTCTCTGTTAAGCGACTAAGCCTACTCGATGACTCTGAAAATGCCAACTCGGTGCCACCGATTTACATCCTGCAGAAGATCATACCCTAACTTCCATACTTCAAAATTTTAAAAAACATATGAATTTTGTGATGCTCATCCATTATGTCTTTCCTATATCCACTTCACTCGTTCTGTTGTTTGCTGCTGAGCATGTCCGTCAGTATGTCAGGTTCGGATGATAGCCAACATGACTTTGGAGAGCGGAGTGTCGAGATGGACTCACGCACAAGTCCACAGAAGACTGCTTTAGACCCTAGTTCTCCCAGTTCCCATGGCTTGCCCAAGGCAGCCACCAGGCAAGGAAGGAAGATAGTTTTTGATGTGGAAGAGTCAGACTATTTGCCAGAAGAAACTTCAGCCCCTCCTAAGGCTCCTCCAAGGAAAGTTGTGAGGAAGATATTTGCTAGTGCTGCTGATCTGAGAGCACCTGATTATGCCAAGAAGGGCAACACAATTGCCAAGGATGAACCTGCAAAGAAGGTTGGTGTGAAGAGGCCCCGGAAGAGAACTATCCATCTTGTTGGCAGAAAGACTTCTATGATTGAAGACCCAAAAGAAGCTGATGGGAGATGCAATAAAGTCTACTCCTAAGCCTGCTAAAGCAAAGAAAGTTGTAGCATCCACGAAGACCACCAAAGATATACCTGCAACTGCTAAGAGCAAAGGCCCTGCATCTAGTGCCCATGCTGCAGAAGAGGAAGAAGATGAGAATGCTCCAGTTCTCATGAAGCTTAGACCATACTTCCACTCCACAGTGGTTCTCATCCTGTAGAAGAAGATATGAAGAAGAGGAAGGATGCCAGACTAAGAAAGTGGAGAGCTACTGATCCATATTTTGTCAGAAGAAGAATTGTTGTTGATCCAAGGTTTCACACCAAGGAACAACAAGATTTTTATGAGATTGTCTTCTATGAGGAGAGTCCTGCTGTCAGTGATACGAGGTATGTAGACTAAGCATACATCAAGGAAAATGAGAATTTCTTTCCACATGTTCAAGAGAACTTCACGCTAGTTGAAATAGAAGATTTTGTTTGGAAGGAGCTGACCCCATGGAATGACAATATGATCATGCAATTATATACAGGTGTTAATTTCTATGATGATTCTTTAGTCTAGATGACCGATGGACACAGGTACGAAGCTACAATTGCTGAATGGACTGCAATCATTGGTGTTCCCAAGCAGGAAGAAGCAGATGTAGATGTGTATGCACATGCTAAGAAGAATCACAACTCTATGGCCAAAATGTACAAGACCATTCCACATCAGTACTTGGCGAGTCGCAAGTTTGGTTCAGTATATTTTCTGCAAGCTGGCATTCCCACAAAGAACACTATACTGCGGTGCACTCTCATGCCTATGTCACAAGATGAGAAGATGATTAGAGGATATTCAATCAACCTGCTGCACCTACTTGATACACATACCAGATTTCAAGTGATGGACTTGATAGTTGAGACTATCCAAAGGACTGCTGCCGATCAGAAGAGATCATGTGGATATGCACCTTATATTCACATGCTCATCAATGCCAAGCTAGGCAAGCACGCATATCAACTTGATCTTCCCCATCTACCACTTCAACCTGAATTTGAAGATAATGAGGTTGTGATGGATGACAATGATCCCAACTCAGCTGCAACAAGAATGGCAGCAGAGGCAGCAGAGGCTGAAGCTGCTAGGAACAGACCACCTTGAGTTCCACAGATTAGAACTCAAGCTGAGCAAATGGCATTTCTAGTGAACACTATTCAAGGCATGGAGAATGTCGGTGCACTAAAGACTTGGGTCCCTAGTGTCCCAGACTTGTGCATGGGCGCAAAGATCCCCTGCCGGCAAGGCGTGGCAAGACCTAGTCAAGATACAACCCCCAAGATTATTCAGGCCTTGGCAAGCCTGCCTTGCCGGGAGGATGACCAAGGCCACGCCCATTTGGTGGGCATGATGAACCTCACCAAGTACAAGACCCCGGCAAGGTCCTTTGTCGGGATGACGACCGAAGCCCCCGGTAGGCTCCCTTGCCGGGACGAAGACCCAAGGCCCCGGCAAGCTCTTTGCCGGGATGATGGGGCTGGGTACTGGAAGGCAACCGCCCTTGCCACAGTACCACCCCCAAAGTTTCAGCGCATTCCGCATGCGCCAGCGCAGCGTCGAGGTGTCGAAACACCTGAATACGTGTCTTCACCAGCACATCGCTGACAAGGACAAGACGTGCATTTACTGCACCTGACAGCGGTAGATGGATAAGCACCGCTCTAGGTTCACTATAACTCCTCATGAACCTACCATCGAGGACTGTAGGTGACCCCTTTGCCTATAAAAGGAGGCCCTTAGCTCATTCATAAGGGGTTAGACTCTTTGGACATTGACTCATTACACGATCATCATCGGTCACTGTAACGATCAACAATAGAATGCTTAATACAACCAGACAAGCAAGACGTAGGGTTTTACGCGTAAGCGGCCCGAACCTGGGTAAAAAGGCTTGCCAGGTGCATATTGTTAGATGTGCTCTTCACGTCACCTTTCCCTGCCTTACAATCACAAGGGTTTCATGTTGATTCCCATAGGTGTCGACCTCCCATCGCCGACATCTTTGGCGCGCCAGGTAGGGGGTGTGGAGTTGTGCGTGAATCACAGCAAACTCAGCACCAGATTCTTCGAAGTTTGGGCGCTGCACCAAAATCACAACGGAAACGGGGTACCGCGGTGGACGCTCTGTTCTGCTACGGCTTCCCAAGGCTTGCGCGAGCGCATTGTTGCACGCACGTGGGGCAGGGAGACGGAGGCTCCAAAGGCGGCACCGTCAGGCCGATGCATCGCTCGGGGCCAACGCGCAGCTGTCGAGTGCGTACCTGGGAGCTTCACAGAGGCCTCAGTGCATACTCCAGCAGACGCACCTCTGTGGAGTGATGCATGGTCGCTGACGATGCGCCAAACGGTCCCAAAGCCCGGGCACGCACTATAGCGTAAGCGTTGTGCCCCTGAGAGTGTCGCATCGTTGCCCAAGATGCGGTCGGGGGCTCCGCAAGAACAGCCTACCAAGAGAGAAGTAAAGGGATTACACCATGGCCAACTTCTTCTCCAAACGACGGTCGCGGACTGTCGGCAAGAAGTCCTTGCCGGAGAAGAAGCTTCCAGGAGCGGTAATTTCCTGCTTGCCGAGGGCTCCGACGCCCGGGCAAAAGATTCAAGCGTCATGCAAGCACGACGCGAGAAGATAGGTTCTAAGTTTGAGATTCAAATCTGAAGTAGATAGATTCTCTGCTTTCCCTTTCAAAGTTTCCAATCTTTGTGTGTGGAGTCTGCACATGCTGGGACCTTTCCAAAGATCAGTGCACCTTGTCTTTGTTTTGAACTCGTTCAAACGACCTGAACGCCCACAGAGCGCCTTCAAACAGTTACAAACCTGATCAACAGAGCAAGCAGCTAAGTAGCGCCCGATTTCGTCTCAAGCTGCGCTTGGCGATTTCTATGGTTGCACTGAACGCAGCAAGGAGCCTTGCCGGTAGTTGCAGCAAGCTCCAAGATAATGCAAATGCGAATCATACAAAGAACAGAATCAGAAAAAGGGAAAACAGTCTTTTCATTCATTTGTTTGGGATAACCTCAAACATATTACATGGATAATATGATCTACTTTAACCTAGAACTATTGTCCTTGCCGAGGATCTACGCTCGTCGGACTGGAGTTCAGGAAGACATGGAGCAGCCCTCCGCGCGATCCAGGTTGGTTCCTCCGGGACCAGCACTGCACGGAGGACAACGAGGCCGGGAGAGATGGAGGAGCAGAAGTTCGGGCGTTGACGGGAAGATGAGGCAGCTCCGGTCGGTCCGGCGTGAGAGAGAGCAAGCGGCGGGCTGACGGTGATGGTACGGCCGGCGGTTAGTGCTACTTCTCAAACAACAGCGCCAGATTTACACGTTGACGGAGATTGGGCTTGCGTTGGTTTTTCCCTTGAAGAGGAAAGGGTGATGCAACACAGGAGCAGTAAGTATTTCCCTCAGTTTGAGAACCAAGGTATCGATCTAGAAGGAGGGTCTCGTGAAGTCCAAAGTACCTGCGTAAACACAAACAAGCTTGCACCCAACGCTTCAAAGGGATTGTCAATCCCTTCAAGATTGTTTGCAAAGTGAGATCTGAAGGCGGAAAGTGCAACGAAGTAAAAAGTGTAACGCTGAAAATATGGTGTGGAGTTGACCCTGGGGGCCATAGTGTTTACTAGAGGCTTCTCTCAAAATAGCAAGTATTATGGTGGGTGAACAAATTACTGTCGAGCAATTGATAGAACCGCGCAAAGTCATGACGATATCTAAGGCAATGATCTAACATATAGGCATCACATCCGAGACAAGTAGACCGATACTTTCTGCATTTACTACTATTACTCCATACATCGACCGCTATCCAGCATGCATCTAGTGTATTGATTTCATGACGAACAGAGTAACGCTTTAAGCAAGATGACATGATGTATAGGGATAATCTCAAACCAATGATAAAAACCCCATCTTATTACCCTTGATGGCAACAACACGATATGTGCCTCGCTACCCCTTCTGTCACTGGGTTAGGTCACCGCACGGTATGAACCCAAAACCAAGCACTTCTCCCATTGCAAGAATCATAGATCTAGCTGGCCAGACAAAACCCACAACTCGAAGAGAATTACAAGGATATGAAATCATGCATAAGAGATATCAGAAGAAACTCAAATAAGATTCATAGATAATCTGATCCTAAATCCACAATTCATCGGATCTCGACAAACACACCGCAATACAAGATTACATCGGATAGATCTCCATGAAGATCATGGAGAACTTTGTATTGAAGATCCAAGAGAGAGAAGAAGCCATCTAGTTACTAGCTATGGACCCGTAGGTCTATGGTGAACTACTCACGCATCATCGGAGAGGTCATGGTGTTGATGAAGAAGCCCTCCATGTCGGAATCGCCCCTCTGGCAGGGCACCACGACGTGCCCTAGATGGGATCTTGCGGAGACAGAAGCTTGCGGCGGCGGAAAAGTGATTACGATGCTCCCCTGATTTTTTTGGGAATATTTGGGAATTTATAGGCACAAGCTCTAGGTCAGGGGACCTCCAGGGGGACCACAAGCCTGCATGGCGCGCCCCTCTGGCCTCGGGGTGGGGGCTTGTGGGGCCCCTGGGGCTCTTCAGGCTTGGCTCCCGAGTCCCCCGATCTTCTTCCGTTCCAGAAAAAATCTTTTCGGGGATTTTCTTCCGTTTGGTCTCCATTTCAAAATCTCCTCTCAAAGGGGTCAAAAACATGGAAAAAACAGGAACTGGCATTTGGCACTGAGTTAATAAGTTAGTCCCAGAAAATAAATAAAGGCATGCAAAACATCCAAAGTTTGACAAGATAATATCATGAAACCATCAAAAATTATAAATACGTTGGAGACGTATCAAGCATACCCAAGCTTAACTCCTGCTCGTCCTCGAGTAGGGAAGTGATAAAGAATGAATTTTTGATTTGGAATGCTACCTAGGATAGTTGTCCTTTGCAACTTCTTTCACGTGGCATGAATGTTCAGATCCGTACGATTCAAAACAATAGTTTGCTATTTACATGAAAACAGTAATACTTCAAGCAAACTAGCAAAGTAATCATGAACTTTCAAAATAACAAGGCCAAAGAAAGTTATCCCTACAAAATCATATAGTCTCGCTATGCTCCATCATCCTAACACAACTAATGTAAATCATGCACAACCCAGGAATGACCAAGTAATTGTTTTTGCACTCTTACTTTCTCAAACTTTTTATAACTATCATGCAATACATGAGTGCGAGCCATGGATATAGCACTATAGGTGGAATAGAGTGTGGTGGTGGTTGTGAGACAAAAAAGGAGGAGATGGTCATATTGACTCGGTGTATCTATAGGCTATGGAGATGCCCATTAATAGATATCAATGTGAATGAGTAGGGATTGCCATACAAGAGATGCACTAGAGCTATAGGTATATGAAAGCTGAAAAGGGAAACTAGTGGGTGTGCATCCAACTTGCTTGCTCACGAAGACCTAGGGCAATTTTGAGGAAGCCCATCATTGGAATATGCAAGCCAAGTTATATAGTGAAGAATCCCACTAGCGTATGGTAGTGAGAAAGCAAGAAGCTCTCAATCATGAAGAACATGGTGAACATGAAGCACAAGTGTGGAAAAAGATAGTAGCATTGTCTCTTCTCTCTTTTTCTCTCATTTTTTTGGGCTCTTAGGCCTCTTTAAGATCAATGACTTTTTAAGATCCAGCCCAATAATCATTAGGTTTGACACAAGAAAACAAAGATTCAATGGGAGTCACACCAAGCACTTTAAGATCTTTGTGATTCTCATCACGAGAACACGCCTTTTTAAGCCATTCATGTCTAGCACGAATTTGGGCGGTTCTTTCTTGGCTCTCAATCATGAAAACACGCATAGCTTTCAAAGTTTCATCCATGTTGATTTTGGGAGGAGCGCATCTAACTTTCAAATCATCAACATCACAAGAAATCCTATCAACGCTCTTAGCCAAATCGTCAATTTTGAGTAGTTTTTCCTCTATGGACGCATTGAATATCTTTTGAGAGTTGATGAACTCTTTGATATTACTCTATACATCCGAGGGTAATCTATTATAATTTCCATGAGTATTGTTGTAGGAGTTGCCAAAATTATTTGAGGAGTTACTAGGAAAAGGCATAGGAACATAGTTTCCTCTAAAAGCATTGTTGTTGCCGAAGTTATTCCTACCAACAAAATTAACGTCCAAGCTAGCGTTGCTACTCTCAATCAAAGAAGACAAAGGCATATCATTAGGATCCAAAGGAGCACTTCTACTAGCAACCAAATTCAATAACTCATCCATCTTAGCACTCAACGAGTTAATTTCTTCTATAGCATGTACCTTCTTACTAGTTGGTGACCTTTCAGTGTGCCATTGAGAGTAGTTTGTCATGATGTTGTCTAAGAGCTTTGTGGCTTCTCCTAACGTGATTTCCATGAATGTTCCACCTAAGGCGGAGTCCAAGATATTTCTAGAAGCGAAATTCAAGCCAGCGTAAAGGATTTGAATAATCATCCAAAGGCTCAAGCCATGAGAGGGACAATGCTCTAATAATGATGATCATCACACTTTTATTTACTCACAGCTCAAAGATCACAATGATGATGACTCCATAGGAAATGCCTCCGGCAGTGTACCGGGATGTGCAACGATCTAGTATGATCATGTAATGGCAATATGAGAGTGACGACACAGGTCATGAGACGGAACGATGGTACTTGCATGGCAATATATCTCGGAATGGCTATGAAAATGCCATAGTAGGTAGGTATGGCGGCTGTTTTGAGGAAGGAATTTGGTTGGTTTGTGCACCGCGAGAATTGCGCGGCGCTAGAGAGGCTAGCAATGGTGGAAGCTGAAAGTGCATCTATACCATGGACTCAACATTAGTCATAAAGAACTCACATACTTGTTGCAAAAGTTTTTATTAGCAATCGAAACAAAGTGCTAAACGCATACTCCCAGGGGAAGGGTTGGTAGGTGTAAACCATCACGCGATCCCGACCTTAACACAAAGCATGACAATCAATAGATCAATTATGCTCCGACTTCCTAACATAGTGGTTCACCATATGTGCATGCTACGGGAATCACTAACTTCAACACAAGTATTTCTAGATTCACAACACCCTACTAACATAACTCTCAATATTACCGAATCCATGTCTCAAAACTAATTGAGAGGAATCGAAACTTCTCTTTCTACTCAATGCACATGAAGATGGAGGTTTCTGCATCCTCTTTGGGTACCTAGCACATGGGACTACTTTCATAGCATGAGCCAACTACCAAATCACGCACCGCCATGCTCTAAAAATATAAGTGAAGCACATGAGCAAAAGTATCTAGCTCAAAAGATATAAGTGAAGCACATGAGCAAAAGTATCTAGCTTAAAAGATATAAGTGAAGCACATGAGCAAAAGTATCTAGCTCAAAAGATATAAGGGAAGCACATTGAGCATTCTAGCAAAATCATGATGAGTGCATATCTCTCTCTCTCTCTCAAAAAGGTGTGCAGCAAGGATGATTGTGACACAACAAAAATAAAAGACTCCTATTATACAAGACGCTCCAAGCAAAACACATATCATGTGGTGAATAAAAATATAGCTCCAAGTAATGTTACCGATGGATTGAAGACGAAAGAGGGGATGCCTTCCCGGGTCATCCCCAAGCTTAGGCTTTTAGGTGTCCTTGAATTTGGCTTGGGGTGCATTGGGCTTCCCCAAGCTTGAGCTCTTTCCACTCCTTGTCTCTTTGTCCATGAGAACGTCACCCAAAACTTGAAAACTTCACAACACAAAACTTAAACAGAAACTTGTGATAACATTAGTATAAGAAAACAAACTACCACTTCTTTTGGTACTATAACAAACTTGAATTCTATCTATATTGATGATGGGCTACTGTATTCTCACTTTTCTATGGCTAGTACCCCCCGATACTAACCATATTTCATCAAAACAAGCAACCAACTCAACAAAAACAGAATCTGTCTAAAACAAACCAGTCTGTAGTAATTTGTATACTTCGTATACTTCTGGTACATCAAAAAATCCGAAACATTACGAATGTCTGGGGAAAAAGCATATCAATCAGTAGCAAAAAGAATCAACTCAAAATCTCTTTCTAAATAAAAATGAAAAATCATCTCGTGAGCGAAAAGTTTCTGTCTTTTTCCAGCAGGATCAAACAACCATTACCAAGACTAATCATAAAGGCTTTGCTTGGCTCAAACACAAAAAGAAACACAAAAAACACAATCACAACAGAATTATGAAAGTGTGGACGCAAGAAAACAAAAAGAAAAAGATAAATTCATTGGGTTTCCTCCCAACAAGCGCTATTGTTTAACGCCCTTAGCTAGGCATAGAAGCGATAGAATCACGTATTGTCGTCTTTGGTGCTCAAACCATATGTGGCCCTCATCATGGATTCATAAGGCAATCTTATTTTATTTCTAGGGAAGTGTTCCATGCCCTTCCTTAAAGGAAATTGAAATCTAATATTCCCTTCCTTCATATCGATGATAGCACCAATAGTCCTTAGGAAAGGTCTACCAAGAATAATAGGGCATGTAGGATTGCAATCAATGTCAAGCACAATGAAATCCATGGGTACATAGTTCCTATTTGTAATAATAAGAACATCATTGATCCTTCCCATGGGTTTCTTGACAGTAGAATCAACAAGATGCAAATTAAGAGAACACTCTTCAATCTCATTGAAACCCAGAACATCACATAAAGACTTTGGAATCACAGAAACACTAGCACCCAAATCACACAAAGCATTGCACTCATAGTTTTTGATTTTGATGGTAGGTTCCCACTCATCATGAAGCTTTCTAGGGATAGAGACGTCCAATTCAAGTTTCTCTTCAAGAGCTTTCATCATAGCTTCGACGATATGATCAGTAATGGCTTTGTTTTGGCTATAAGCGTGTGGAGAGTTCAACATGGATTGCATCAAAGAAATGCATTCAATCAAGGAGAAACTATCATAATTGAATTCCTTGAAATCCACGGTAGTAATTTCATTACTACTCAAAGTTTTAACGTCTTCTACTCCACTTTTAATGCTTTTAGCATCATGGTAGATGGACTCCGAATCATTGGGGCACTTTTCAACCAAAGTGGATTCATATCCAGCCCCATAATCATTAGGTTTGACACAAGAAAACAAATATTCAATGGGAGTCACACCAAGCACTTTAAGATCTTCGTGATTCTCATCACGAGAACACGCCTTTTTAAGCCATTCATGTCTTGCACGAATTTGGGCGGTTCTTTCTTGGCTCTCAATCATGGGAACACACATAGGTTTCAAAGTTTCATCCATGTTGATTTTGGGAGGAGCGCATCTAACTTTCAAATCATCAACATCACAAGAAATCCTATCAACGCTCTTAGCCAAATCGTCAATTTTGAGTAGTTTTTCCTCTATGGACGCATTGAATATATTTTGAGAGTTGATGAACTCTTTGATATTACTCTCTACATCAGAGGGTAATCTATTATAATTTCCATGAGTATTGTTGTAGGATTTGCCAAAATTATTAGAGGAGTTACTAGGAAAATGCCTAGGAACATAGTTTCCTCTAAAAGCATTGTTGTTGCCGAAGTTATTCCTACCAACAAAATTAACGTCCAAGCTAGCGTTGCTACTCTCAATCAAAGAAGACAAAGGCATATCGTTAGGATCCAAAGGAGCACTTCTACTAGCAACCAAATTCAATAACTCATGCATCTTAGCACTCAACGAGTTAATTTCTTCTATAGCATATACCTTCTTACTAGTAGGTGACCTTTCAGTGTGCCATTGAGAGTAGTTTGTCATGATGTTTTCTAAGAGCTTTGTGGCTTCTCCTAACTTGATTTCCATGAACGTTCCACCTGAGGCAGAGTCCAAGATATTTCTAGAAGCGAAATTCAAGCCAGCGTAAAGGATTTGAATAATCATGCAAAGGCTCAAGCCATGAGAGGGACAATTTCTAATCATTAATTTCATTCTCTCCAAAGCTTGTGCAACATGCTCATGATCAAGTTGCTTGAAATTCATGATATCATTATGGAGAGATATGATCTTAGCCGGCGGAAAATACTTGGATATATAAGAATCTTTGCACTTATCCCAAGAATTGATACTATTTTTGGGCAAAGAAGAAAACCAATTTTTTGCACGATCTCGCAACGAGAAAGGAAAAAAGCTTCAATTTAATCACGTCATTATCCACATATTTTTTATTTTGCATATAGCAAAGATCAATGAAGGTATTGAGATGGGATACGGCATCTTCACTAGGAAGGCCAGAGAATTGCTCTTTCATAACAAGATGCAGCAAAGCGGCATTGATTTCGTATGACTCCGCACTAGTGGCGGGAGCAATCGGAGTACTAATAAAATCATTATTATTAGTATTCGAGAAGTCACAAAGTTTGGTGTTTTCATTCATGGTGACTTCAGCAAGAAAGCAAGCACACAAGAAAACAAAAAGCGGGCGAGAAAAAGGGTGAACGAAAAGGCGAGCGAAAAACGCAAATTGGTGAAGTGGGGGAGAGGAAAACGAGAGGGAACTGGCAAACAAAGTAAATGCAAGAGATGAGTTTGTGACACTTACTTGGATGAGTTCTTGACTTGATCTTCCTCCCCAGCAATGGCGCCAGAAATCCTTGTGCTACTTCTCAAACAACAGCGCCAGATTAACACGTTGATGGAGCTTGGGCTTGCGTTGGTTTTTCCCTTGAAGAGGGAAGGGTGATGCAGCACAGGAGCCGTAAGTATTTCCCTCAGTTTGAGAACCAAGGTATCGATCCAGAAGGAGGGTCTCGTCAAGTCCAAAGTACCTGCGTAAACACAAACAAGCTTACACCCAACGCTTCAAAGGGGTTGTCAATCCCTTCAGGAATGTTTGCAAAGTGAGATCTGAAGGCAGAAAGTGCAACGAAGTAAAAAGTGTAAGGCTGAAAATATGGTGTGGAGTAGACCCTAGGGGCCATAGTTTTCACTAGAGGCTTCTCTCAAAATAGCAAGTATTACGGTGGGTGAACAAATTACTGTCGAGCAATCGATAGAACCGCACAAAGTCATGATGATATCTAAGGAAATAATCTAACATATAGGCATCACGTCCGAGACAAGTAGACCGATACTTTCTGCATCTACTACTATTACTCCACACATCGACCACTATCCAGCATGCATCTAGTGTATTGAGTTCATGATGACCAGAGTAACGCTTTAAGCAAGATGACATGATGTAGAGGAATAATCTCAAACCAATGATGAAAACCCCATCTTTTTACCCTTGATGGCAACAACACGATACTTGCCTCGCTACCCCTTTTGTCATTGGGTGAGGTCACCACACGGTATGAACCCAAAACCAAGAACTTCTCCCATTGCAAGAATCATAGATCTAGTTGGCCAGACAAAACCCACAACTCGAAGAGAATTACAAGGATATGAAATCATGCATAAGAGAGATCAGAAGAAACTCAAGTAAGATTCATAGATAATCTGATCATAAATCCACAATTCATCGGATCTCGACAAACACACCGCAAAGGAATATTACATCGGATAGATCTCCATGAAGATCATGGAGAACTTTGTATTGAAGATCCAAGAGAGAGAAGAAGCCATCTAGTTACTAGCTATGGACCCGTAGGTCTATGGTGAACTAATCACGCATCATCGGAGAGGTCATGGTGTTGATGAAGAAGCCCTCCATGTCCGAATCCCCCCTCCGGCAGGGCACCAGGACGTGCCCAGATGGGATCTTGCAAAGAGAGAAGCTTGCGGCGGTGGAAAAGGGATTACGATGCTCCCATGATTTTTTTGGGAATATTTGGGAATTTATAGATGCAAGCTCAAGATCAGGGGACCTCCAGGGGGCCCACAAGCCTGCATGACGCGACCCCCTGGCCACGGGGTGGGGGCTTGTGGGGCCCCTAGGGCTCTTCTGGCTTGGCTCCCAAGAAAAAATCTTTTCGGGGATTTTCTTCCGTTTGGACTCTGTTTCAAAATCTCCTCTGAAAGGGGTCAAAAACATGGAAAAAACGGGAACTGGCACTTGGGACTGAGTTAATAAGTTAGTCCCAGAAAATAAATAAAAGGCATGGAAAACATCCAAAGTTTGACAAGATAATAGCATGAAACCATCAAAAATTATAGATGCATTGGAGACGTATCAGTTAGCCCGAGGACGGGCCCTCGTTTGCAGACAATGTCTGCCGTGGGCCCGACCCGCTTCCGCTGTCGTCACATTCCGTCCCTTCCTCGTCACTCCCATGCAAGGAAGTGCTTTCAGTCCCGCTCGAGCTCTCTTCACAGCAGCCGAGACACGCACCTAAGCTCCCATATAGCTTAATGGGGAGCATGTTATCCGCTATCTTCTTGAAGCGGAGAACATGTCTATCCCAGAGGTTGTGGGCGTGGGAGAAGCTTTTCCACCCGCGGCCAAGGAACAGGGTCCGAGGCCCAGTACGCTCCACGACCACCGGCATGGCGCCATTGCCGCAGCCATACATGCGGAGCTACAGGGTCGAGGACCACTCTCCTTCCGTTGCCTTGGCGAAGACACCAGGGAGTCGGAGGCGGCACCGGATGGGTCCTCGTAATAGGATGAGAAACTCCATTGGGTTCTTTCCGACGTGAACCGCCTTACGACCAAGCCCAGGGGAAGGCGGAGGCGCTGGAGTAGCGCTCCGCCTCCCCCAACCTCGACCTCCACGACGACCGCGACCCCTCGCCCTTCCTCTTCCATGGGCGCTTGGGCCGTCTTTCGCCACGGTGCCCCCAGAAGCTGTGGCATGATCCGAACGGGATCCTCTCGCCGCCCTAGCGGACGATGGTGGCCGACCCCATCCCCTAACCAAGGTTAGGGGCGAGCGCCACCTACAGACAGAAGAAGATTCTGAAGACCAAGGCTTAGGAGTTGGTCGATTCAGGACAAGTTGCGTGAGAAAAACCCCTTGCAAACCCTCCTAATTTATAGGATAGGGCGTGGGGGCTAGCCTCCCTTGCTCAAGAAGCCACGGCCTCCCGCCCAATCGCTCGTGCTCACGGGCGAACAGAGAATCGCCCTGCTGCACCAATGCATGCACGGCCGGGCCCAGCCACTACTGCGCCTTTTAAGGCCACGTCTGCCACCTGTCCATCCATAACTGTTCATGCCACGCGCGTGGCAGAGGAGTTTCAAGAGGTGGAAAGGCCACTCCGCGCACGACCTCCCACTTCGTGCATCCAATGCGCAACGTGGGGAAAAGCAACCGCCAACGAATCTAGCCAGGAAGGCCCGTGCACCTCTTTGGGCCTGGCCCAACAATGCTTCCCATGCCCCAGACTTGTGCATGGGCCCAAAGAGCCCCGAGGGCTCCTGTCGTTGCACAAAAGACTGGGGTCCCTAGTGCCCGAGACTTGTGCATGGGCCCAAAGAGCCCCTGCCGGCAGGGCGTGGCAGGACCCAGTCAAGATATAACCCCCAAGATTATCAAGGCCTCGACAATCTTGCCTTGCCGGGAGGATGACAAAGGCCACGTCCATTTGGTGGGCGTGATGAACCTTGCTGCTGCAACAAAAGTCCTTCCCTGGCGCGTAGGAATTCTTCTTGTTACTTCTCTGGTTTGCGTCGGTTTTTCGCTTGAAGAGGAAAGGGTGATGCAGCACAGGAGCAGTAAGTATTTCCCTCAGTTTGAGAACCAAGGTATCGAACCAAAAGGAGGGCCTCGTCAAGTCCAAAGTACCTGCGTAAAAACAAAGAAGCTTGCACCCAACGCTTCAAAGGGGTTGTCAATCCCTTCAAGATTGTTTGCAAAGTGAGATCTGAAGGCCGAAAGTGCGACGAAGTAAAAAGTGTAAGGCTAAAAATATGGTGTGGAATAGACCCTGGGGGCCATAGTTTTCATTAGAGGCTTCTCTCAAAATAGCAAGTATTACGGTGGGTGAACAAATTACTGTCGAGCAATTGATAGAACCGCGCAAAGTCATGACGATATCTAAGGCAATGATCTAGCATATATGCATCACGTCCGAGACAAGTAGACCGATACTTTCTGCATATACTACTATTACTCCACACATCGACCGTCATCCAGCATGCATCTAGTGTATTGAGTTCATGACGAACAGAGTAACGCTTTAAGCAAGATGACATGATGTAGAGGGATAATCTCAAACCAATGATGAAAACCCCATCTTTTTACCCTTGATGGCAACAACACGATACGTGCCTCGCTACCCCTTCTGTCACTGGGTGAGGTCAGCGCATGATATGAACCTAAAACCAAGCACTTCTCCGATGGCAAGAATCATAGATCTAGTTGACCAAACAAAACCCACAACTCGAAGAGAATTACAAGGATATGAAATCATGCATAAGAGAGATAAGAAGGAACTCAAATAAGATTCATAGATAATCTGATCATAAATCCACAATTCATCGGATCTCGACAAACACACCGCAAAAGAAGATTACATCGGATAGATATCCATGAAGATCATGGAGAACTTTGTATTGAAGATCCAAGAGAGAGAAGAAGCCATCTAGTTACTAGCTATGGACCCGTAGGTCTATGGTGCGCTACTCACGCATCATCGAAGAGGTCAGGGTGTTGATGAAGAAGCCCTCCGTGTCCGAATCTCCCCTCCGACAGGGCACCAGGACGTGCCCTAGATGGGATCTTGCGGAGACAGAAGCTTGCGGCGGCGGAAAAGTAATTACGATGCTCCCCTGTTTTTTTTGGGAATATTTGGGAATTTATAGGCGCAAGATCTAGGTCAGGGGACCTCCAAGGGGCCCACAAGCCTTCATGATGCGCCCCCCTCCTGGCCGAGGGGTGGGGGCTTGTGGGGCCCCAGGGGCTCTTCTGGCTTGCCCCCCAAGCTCTACGATCTTCTTCCGTTCCAGAATAAATCTTTTTAGGGATTTTCTTCCCTTTGGACTCCGTTTCAAAATCTCCTGTGAAAAACAATAGTTTGCTATTGACATGAAAACAGTAATACTTCAAGCAAACTAGCAAAGTAATCATGAACTTTCAAAATAACAAGGCCAAAGAAAGTTATCCCTACAAAATCATATAGTCTGGCTATGCTCCATCATCCTCACACAACTAATGTAAATCATGCACAACCCTAGAATTGGCCAAGTAATTGCTTTCGCAAACTTACTTTCTCAAACTTTTTGTAACTATCACGCAATACATGAGCGCGAGCCATGGATATAGCACTATAGGTGGAATAAAGTGTGCCGGTGGTTGTGAGACAAAAAGGAGGAGATGGTCACACTGACTCGACGTATCAATAGGCTATGGAGGTTCCCATTAATAGATATCAATGTGAATGAGTAGGGATTGCCATATAAGAGATACACTAGAGCTATAAGTATGTGAAAGCTCAAAAAGAAAACTAGTGGGTGTGCATCCAACTTGCTTGCTCACGAAGACCTAGGGCAATTTTGAGGAAGCCCATCATTGGAATATACAAGTCAAGTTATATAAAAGATTCCCGCTAGCATATGGTAGTGACAAAGCAAGAAGCTCTCAATCATGAAGAACATGGTGCTAATATGAAGCACAAGTGTGGAAAAAGATAGTAGCATTGTCCCTTCTCTATTTTTCTCTCATTTTTTTATTTGGGCTCTTAGGCCTCTTTTTTTCTTTTTTGTTTTTTTGTTTTTGGGCTCTTTGGCCTTTTTTTTAATTCCTCACATGTGACAATGCTCTAATAATGATGATCATCACAGTTTTTAGTTACTCAAAGCTCAAAGATCACAATGATGATGACTCCATAGGGAATGCCTCAGGAAGTGTACCAGGATGTGCAACGATCTAGTATGATCATGCAATGGCAATATGAGAGTGACGACACAAGTCATGAGACGGAACGATGGTAGTTGCATGGCAATATATCTCGGAATGGCTATGAAAATGACATAGTAGGTAGGTATGGTGGCTGTTTTGAGGAAGGAATTTAGTGGGTTTGTGCACCGGCAAGAATTGCGCGGCACTAGAGAGGCTAGCAATGGTGGAAGGTCAAAGTTCATCTAATCCATGGACTCAATATTAGTCATAAAGAACTCACATACTTGTTGGGAAAGTTTTTAATAGTAATCGGAACAAAGTGCTAAACGCATACTCCCAGGGGAAGGGTTGGTAGGTGCAAACCATCGCGCGATCCCGACCTCAACACCAAGGATGACAATCAATAGATCAATTATGCTCCGACTTCCTAACATAGCGGTTCACCATACATGCATGCTACGGGAATCACTAACTTCAACCCAAGTATTTCTAGATTCACAACACCCTACTAACATAGCTTTTAATATTCCCGAATCCATGTCTCAAAACTAATTGAGAGGAATCGAAACTTTTCTTTCTACTCAATGCACATGAAGATGGAAGTTTTTGCATCCTCTTTGGGTACCTAGCACATGGGACTACTTTCGTAGCATAAGCCAACTACCAAATCACGCACCGCCGTGCTCTAAAGATATAAGTGAAGCACAAGAGCAAAAGTATCTAGCTCAAAAGATATAAGTGAAGCACTAGAGCAAAAGTATCTAGCTCAAAAGATATAAGTGAAGCACTAGTACAAAAGTATCTAGCTCAAAAGATATAAGTGAAGCACTATGAGCATTCTAGAAAAATCACGATGAGTGCGTGTCTCTCTCTCAAAAAGGTGTGCAGCAAGGATGATTGTGACACAACAAAAAGAAAAGACTCCTAATGTCGGGACCCCGATCCTAAGCCATAGGAATCCAGCCTGTAACACATCGCATCCCTTTGTGGTCTCACGCACGGTTAACTCCACGGCTGCAGCCTTACCTTAGCCGGGACCGTTTGCGTCTTTTGACTCACGTATGCGATAGTGTCGCTAGCTATCCAATGTCAAAGAACCCGGATCGACATGTCTAGTCATAAACCAAAGTGGCAGTACCGCACAAGGATAGGCATACATGACCCAACAAAGCAGGTGTCGGCCATCAACGAACGTAGACGAGTCGTAGCAAGCTACAAGGACTCCATTACGTCGCGTGACATTTCCCCAAAGGGGACAGACACAACAGCTAAGAAGGACACATGCCGGTCAACCAATGTGTCCGGAGCAGTAGCGAACTACCAAGGCTCGTTGGATCACAAAGGGGCATTTCCTTGTAAGGAGTGCTACTAAAGTTTACGACTAGGTATTCGAACCCCATACATATCAAGTAAGACACACATAAGCACGGCATACCGATATGTATAGATACATCGATGGCATCACAACATAACCGTAAACATACAAGCTTTATTTAAGAGGCTCGGAAGAGCCACACACATAATATTACACATTAAGGTCTCTCGACCCATAATAGCAGTCATACAAATACAGGCCAGCGAAAAAGTTATAAACAGTCTGGGTACAGACAGGGCAACTAGCAGGCACATGGCCTGACTATACTACAGAGCCGACGTAGGGCCAGATCGTAGCTGGGACACCAGCTACTCGTCGTCATCGATGTCTACGAAGAACCCTCCGTTAGGGTCATTAGCAACCTCTGCAACATTTATTAAGAAAACATGAGTACGAAGGTACTCACCAAGACTTTAGGATGACTAACTACTCATGCAAGGTATCAAAAGGTATTGTGGGGTTTCGTGCGGGAAGCCAGCATATGACTCGTGGCTAGACACTTACATTTTTAAATAATTTTGACAACTTGATTTCTCGCACACGAGTCCACTAACACCACAACAATACACTATCGTGGAATCATTCCGCCGCCGTACGGAAATGCCGTCCACGACACTCACGCTTATCTTGACAATTTTATGAGTAGCCATTGAAGTTATCTATGAACAATATATGTCTCCAAGTAGTCCATATCCGCGGACGCGGCTATTCGAATAGCTCATAACCCTGCAGGGGTGTACTTCGTCACACACGCTCTCGCCACTTATCGCCATGTGCATGTCATGCACCTCGGCAACCTTCAAGCGGAAGCCCAGCGAGGGAGTCGGCCACGACCGTTAACCACACTAGTACCTAGTCCAGGTTTATCGCCTATCTGAGAGTAACCCGTACTTAAGTCCGGCCGAGGTTTCCGCCACGGCATCAAACGATGTGCGCAGGGTTCCCAAGCCCACCATCCGGGTGCCACTTCGTACACCGTGCCACTGCCTACCGCATCATGGTCCACCTCTGAGGTCAGCACCATGCACGGCCTCCAGCATTACTATAAACACCAGAAACTACTTGCAACTCCTGGACCGAGTACTACGCGATTAATAGACCGAGCGGGGTCATATTTCAGGGACCAGCATGTGGTAGTATCTAGTCTTGGATTACATACACGGAACTCAATTCCTAAGGACGGTTCCAATGAAACAACCCGCCATGTACTCCTACACAGCCTTTCACCGGTACCTTTACCAAATCAAATTCAACACACAACCTTTGCTCACCAAACTCATTCCACAATTCTGTTCATCTCCCAGATGACAGACCATACACAACTCTAAGCATAGCATGCATAGCAGGATAAGGCACATCATGGCTCAAGCAACTACCACGTATGCTAGGTTGCAAGGTTCGGCTATTTACTGCGACAAGGTTAAGTCATGCAAAGGAAGTGGGTTCAACTATCGTGGCAAAAGCAGTTGAAGCATTTGATCTTAAATGCAATAAATAGGTGCAGGAGCAAGAACATGGGAATTATCGGGATGATCAAAGGGGTTGCTTGCCTTGTTGCTCAGAGGAGGAACGATATCCGTCAGACGGATATTCGGTGGAATCCGGGGGTGCGGAGCCTACCGAAATGACAGGCAACATTCAATAACAATCATATGCACACAAAATGATGCATGAGCATGGCATGAGAATGCAAGGTGATAAGTTATTATAATCAATATGTATTAGATTTAGAGTTGATTTGAATCACATTCGGATATCAATTCCAAACGGGGTATTCGCATACCGTTTTAATTGATTCGACCTGATGCTCAGATCAACTTGATGTTAACATGCATGAAATGTCATGTTATGGTACTGATTTTTAATTAGGACAGTGGTGATCATTGTATTCATAATGAAATTTGAATAATTTTCCAAATTCCATTTAAAAAGTAATTATAAGAATTGAATTATTCCTTATTCCACAATTTAGGTTTCTGTAACTTTTTGAAACATCGTTGAAAATAGCATATTCAGAATCCTTGAATTTTTCTGATACTTTTTCATATATAAATTATTTTCATTGGAGTTACGGATTAATTTCTATGAATTTTACAAGTTTTAGCAATTTCCTGGAATTATTTCTATACTGGAAATATTTTTATTGCATCAGCATGACATCAGCAGGTCCATCTGGCCGTTGAAAGTCAAACCTGACCAGTGGGACCCACTGATCAGTCTCTCTGGTCAATTTTAGATTAAGATTAAACTTAATTAACTGATTAACCTTGCTGGACCCACATGTCAGTGACTGATTAACTTATTTGATTTATTTTTATTAGTTTTAAACTTGCCAGAGGCTGGCCCCACCAGTCAGTAGCTCAGGCCAGCCGAGATCCACCGGCGGCGAGGTCGTCCTTGCCGGCGAGGAGCCTCCGGCGACCACCAGCACGGCTGAGGGGCTCGGAAACGGCGCACAGGGGGCCAAATGCTGCGCGGAGAGCACCAGAGGAACGGCACATCTCTCGCAGCTCCATTTCTGCACTTGGCCGGGGCTGATCTGGCCGGAGATGACGCCGGCGATGAGCTTGGCGGCGGCCAAGGCTTGGGCGTCATCGGGGTCTTTGATCTAGAGGAAACTACGCTCGGTTCTTAGCTGCTACAGCATCTACGCGTCAACCTGAAGCTGCTGGTGCCCTCGGAAGGACGAGCTGATCATCAGAGGGCTACCGGCAACGAGCGGCAGCGGCGGTCCTCGTCGGGCTCCGGTGAAACTAGAGCTAGAGGAGGGGATCAACGGGAAAAACTTAGGGGAAACGACCGCATGCTCACGGGGAGTGCAGAGCAGGGCTTAGACGGCTCGGGGAAGGCATGGGGGCGACGGATCGACGGGAGAGGTCCGGCGGCCAGAGGTGGAAGACGATGGCGCCGCGGGCGTTGCAGGGCTCGGGGTGGCTTCGGCTTCTGCAGGGAGGACCAGACCGACGAGGCGGAGCTAATGGCGTGCTCTGGGAGGGGATCCTATGGCTAGGGGCACGGGCAGCTCGAGCTTTGCTCGGCTCCAATGGCGGCAGCAAGGAGGAGCAAGAGATCCGGGAGGAGGGAGAGAGCCGATGCGGGGAAAGGATAGGTGAGGCCTCGGGGAGCTTATCCCTGGCTTTGCCAGCACAGGGCGGCGGCCAGGCAGGCGCACAGGTGCGTGGCCGCGCCGGAGGAGGCGGCGGCCACCTCCTGCTGCCTACTGGCGGGAGGAAGACGACAGGGCTTAGATGGGCTGGGCCAGGCCATAGAAGACATGTAACTCTTTTCCCTTTTTCTTCTGTTTTGTTTTTTCTGTTTTGCTATTTATTTCAGCTCCAAAACAAACAGTAAAAACTATTTTAGACCTCCTGAAATATTGTTATAACATTCCCAACCATTTCCAAAGTTTTCAACATTTTTGGAAATTTATAGATTCTGATTTCAAATTTAAATTTTGAAACCAGTGGCTTTTGTATTAATTTAAAAATGCTTAAGGTGTCAAGAAAATAGTTTTCTCCAATGCTCATTTACTTTCATGATTTATCAGAAAGTTTGAACATTTCTTGAGGCCATTTTGGGTTCATTGATTTGAACTAGTTTGAGATTTTCTTTAATTGAATTAGTGGCTAGGGTTTTGGGTTTTTCCTTTGCCACTTTGTTGTTTTTGTTGAAACTTCTTAGATGCAAATGCAAAGAAGACATGAGCACAAGACTAACTTGCTTAAGGGTTAGGGATGTGACAACTCACCCCCACTCAACAGAATCTCGTCCCGAGATTTAGAAGTCGTCGGGAATAACGCATGATACTCAAGTCGGAGACGATCCTCTCTTTCCCAAGTTGCCTCCTTTTCGGAATGATTTGACCATTGAACTTTAAGAAACTTGAGGTTTCGACGTCGAGTGGTACGCTCAGCTTGATCAAGAATACGCACGGGGTATTCTCGGTATGAAAGGTTATCTTGGAGATCAAGCGTTTCGTGGTCCACTTCACGGATAGGATCCGAAAAGCAACGCCTGAGTTGCGAGACGTGGAAAACATCATGAACCTTGGAAAGATGCGGAGGAAGTTCCAACTGGTAGGCAACTTCTCCTCGTTTGGCAAGAATGCGAAAAGGACCAATGTAACGAGGAGCCAATTTTCCCGTGATACCGAATCGATGGGTACCCTTCAAAGGTGTAACCCGAAGGTAAGCCTTCTCGTCAACTTCAAAGGTCACAGCCTTATGATGACGATCATATTGGCTCTTTTGACGAGACTGGGCTCTTTTCAACTTTTCACGAATAATGCGAACCTGCTCTTCTGCATCCTGGATCATATCCGGACCAAAGAGTTGCCTCTCTGCGGTTTCTGACCAATTAAGAGGTGTTCGACATCTTCGTCCATAGAGAACTTCAAAAGGGGCTTTGCCCAAGCTCGATTGGTAACTATTGTTATAAGCGAATTCGGTGAATGGAAGACACTTCTCCCAATTCATACCGAATGATATAACACAAGCTCGGAGCATATCTTCTAGAATTTGATTCACTCTTTCTACTTGACCACTTGATTGGGGATGGAAAGCAGTGCTAAAAGATAAGTGAGTCCCCATGGCATTCTGAAAACTTTCCCATAAGCGAGAAGTAAAGATACATCCACGGTCCGAGTTAATCTCCAGGGGAACACCATGAAGAGACACTATTCGGGAGATATATAATTCTGCTAGCTGGCTAGCTGTTATACTCTCACGAACAGGAAGAAAATGAGCCACTTTGGAAAGACGGTCAATGACCACAAAGATAGCATTATTTCCTTTCTTGGTCTTGGGAAATCCGGTAATGAAATCCATGCTAACTTTATCCCATTTCCATTCAGGAATAGCTAAAGGTTGAAGGGTGCTAGCAGGCCGTTGATGTTCTGCCTTAACTCGACGACAAACGTCGCAGTTAGCAACGAACTCAGCAATTTCTCTCTTCATCCTAGTCCACGAGAACCTCTGGCGTAGGTCCTGATACATCTTAGTACTACCGGGATGAATGGTGAGAGGAGAATCATGAGCCTCCTTAAGGATTAACTTCCTTAGATGTGGGTTCTTAGGAACCACTAAACGATTCTGGAAGAACACAACACCTTGATCGTTCATGGAAAATTCTTTAGCGTTTCCGCTAAAAATATTCTCCTTGATCCGTGATATACCCTTGTCACGCTTTTGGCCAGCTATAATTTGATCCTTAAGAGTAGGCTTCGCCACCAAGGTAGAAAGAAATCCTTGAGGAACAATATGAAGATTCAACTTCCGAAAGTCCTCATGGAGGTGTGGTTGACCTTGTTGTAACATCAAATTGTTATAATAAGATTTACGACTTAGTGCATCGGCCATAACATTGGCCTTCCCCGGGGTGTAAGTTTTCCCTAAGTCGTAATCCGAGATCAACTCAACCCACCGTCTTTGCCTGAGGCTCAAATCCGGCTGGGTGAAGATATATTTCAGACTTTGGTGATCAGTGAATATTTCGCAACGATTACCCAGAAGGTAATGTCGCCAGGTTTTTAGTGCATGGACCACAGCTGCAAGCTCAAGGTCATGTGTGGGATAATTATCCTCATGTGGACGCAACTGTCGAGATGCATATGCGATCACATGACGATCTTGCATGAGAATGCAACCTAATCCTTGTCGCGAGGCGTCGCAATAGATAACAAAGTCCTTGAAACATCTGGTGGTAGCAACACAGGTGCGGAAGTCAGGCGTCTTTTCAGTTCCTGAAAACTATGCTCACACTATGGTGTCCACTCGAACTTTTTATCTTTCTTGAGGAGTTCAGTTAGAGGCTTTGCAACCTTGGAGAAATTCTCGACAAAGCGGCGACAATAGCTCGCTAGACCAAGAAAACTCCTAACTTGCTTAACCGATTCAGGTTGGGTCCAATCAAGGACAGCTTGAACTCTCTCGGGATTGACAGCAATACCCTTACCAGAGATTACGTGGCCTAGATAGGTAACTTCTGGTAACCAGAATTCACATTTTGAAAATTTGGCATAAAGGCGATGCTCTCGAAGTTTCATCAATACCAGCCTTAGATGCTCGGGATGTTCTTGTTCATTCTTCGAGTAGATGAGAATATCATTGAGGTATACCACGATGAATTTATCCAAATACTCCATGAAGATTGAGTTCATCAGCCGAGAGAAAGTGGCTGGGGCATTGGTTAAACCGAAGGACATAACGGTGTACTCATATTGGCCATAACGAGTAACAAAAGCCGTTTTTGGAATGTCCCCGTTCTTAATCTTGATTTGATGGTATCCCAACCTCAAATCCATTTTGGAGAAGACTGAGGATCCAGCGAGCTGATCGTACAGGTCGTTGATCCTGGGGAGCGGATACTTGTTCTTAATGGTGACCAGATTAACTGGTCGGTAATCTACAGCCATCCGATCCGTTCCGTCTTTCTTCTTGACGAAGAGGACGGGACAAGCCCAAGGAGAAGAGCTAGGACGAATGAAACCCTTGTTCAAGGCCTCATCTAATTACTTCTTAAGTTCGGCTAGCTCCAGGGGTGCCATCTTATAAGGTCTCCTGGCTATTAGGACAGTTCCCGGAACAAGATCTATCACAAACTCTACATCTCTGTCAGGTGGAATTCCTGGCAGTTCCTCTGTAAAAACATCCGAGAAGTCACGGACTACCGGAATGTCTTCAAGTTCCGGAAGAGGGTTGGCATTTAAGGAATAGAGCTGGCATTTGGCAACTCGAGTAGAGACATTTACTATCTCATCCGAGGGATGGGTAAGCTGGACATTTCTAGAGTGAGTATCAATCTTGGCATAGTGAGCTGACATCCAGTCCATGCCCAAGATGATATTAATATCCGAAGATTTCAAAGCTATCAAAGAGGCTAGAAAAACTAGCGTGTCTACTAGAATTTCATTGTCATAGGTTATCCTAGAGGTTTGCCATTTACTACCAGGGGTTTGGACAACCAATGGGATTGGCATATCACAAAATGACATGTTATGCAATTGTGCATAACTTTCTGAAATGAAGGAATGAGAAGACCCAGTGTCAAAGAGAACGGACGCTGGGTGATGATTAACAAGAAGCATACCCAGCATGACGTCGGGATCCTCTGCAGCTTCTTCTGCTTACACATAGTTCACACGGCCACGTGCAGGAGTTGGCTTCACATAGTACGCTTTGCCCGACTTGGCCTGCCCGACGGACTTTCCGGGTTGCTTGGCACCCACATTCTGAGGACACTCACGGGAATAGTGCCCTGGTTCTCCACACTTGTAGCATATCACCTGGTTGGCACGTGGTGCAGCATTGCTAGCTGGACCACCATAAGCTTTTGCTGGAGGGTTGGCCTGATTCGTCTGAGGTGCCATGTAGGATGGCCTCGGAGTGTATCTTGGCGGCAGAGAACTGTTTGGAACCCACAGCCTGCGTTTTGGAAACGCGGAACCAGAAGACGAGCCAAAGTCACGGGAGTGCTTCCTTGTGGCTTCGAAGCCAGTATGACCAGTCTCCGCACTGATCGCCTTGTTGACTAGGGCTTGAAAACTTGCACACTCATGGAGGCGCAGGTCACGACGGAGCTCAGGGCTCAGACCCTTACGGAATCTTGCTTGCTTCTTGGCGTCAGTAGACACCTCCTCTGTTGCATAGCGGGCGAGGTTACCGAACTCGCGGCTATAGGCATCCACAGACAACTTGCCCTGAGTGAAGGCACAGAACTCCTCTCTCTTTCTGTCCATTAGGCCCTTTGGAATATGGTGCAGACGAAAAGCTGCACTGAAGTCTGCCCATGTGGCCACTGGTTCAGCGGGACGCATAGCTTCAAAATTCTCCCACCACAGATTGGCGGGTCCCTCCAGAAAATACGCCGCGAAGGTCACCTTGTCGGCCTCAGACACATTCGTAGAGCGAATCTTGCGTGAGATGCTGCACAGCCAGTCATCAGTGTCGAGGGGATCGACGGAATGATGAAACTTTGGAGGATTCAGCTTCACAAAGTCATTGAGGGACACTGCAGCATTCCTAGGCTGTCGAGCCGTATTCTGCTCAATACGCTCTAGAAGTCGGTTGGTCTCCCTTTTATTTCTTTCTGCCTCAAGCATCACTTCTACCAGAGAAGGTGGGTGAGGCAGGTCTTCCTGCGACGCTTGACTACCCTCACCTTGCTCATGAGCAGGGGCACGGTTCAGCCTGGTGAACACCATCCTGACAAACAAACTCATAGCTTAGACCAATATCATATCAGTACTAACTATGGATTAAGAATGTACTGAACACACGGAATGCGGAAATGAATATCCGAACAGCATGGTAACAAGCAACTGCTATATATACACCATGGTTCATACACACCCTTACATAGTTTAGTACACCCTTAACCGAAGAGCAAACTACTGGAATTGTGAAACTACTCATCAGAGGCTTACAAGCTTCCTATACATTATTTATCTAGGCCTCCGGAATTCATTTCACATTACAACCCTACTTCACAAGTCACGCAGGACTGTGAAAGTACGGCTACTACCATACTATCCTTCCGCTCACAGCTCAGGCATCCGCATAGAACATCTCATAGAGATTACCTCCATGGCCTGGAAGCTCAACCTACGGATCAGGAAACACTCTAGCCTGAGATCCCTGGGATCCATAAGGACACGGATGTGGCCTTGGTCCCCTGACTGGTGGTAAGAGGGGTCCCCGAAGAGGTGTTACTCCTCCTATAGCTGGCCAGTCAACGTGAGCCGGAAGATGGGTCCTAACAGGGTTCAGCATCTCCATCTCTCCATACCCTGTCTGGACTACCGGTGCCAGCTGCGTCAAAGTTGTCCACAGACGGGCACGGGTAGCATAAAGCTCCATGCGGAGAGCACGAGCATCCCTGTCTCTGTTCTCTAGCATCTCAAAAGTGGACTGCAGAAGTGGATCCTCCATAGAAGAATCAAAATAGACTCCACTGAGGTATCCCTCTTCACCAGGCTGAGAGGCCGGAACATAGCAGAACTCTGAATTCTGCAGCAGTGCATGTCTCGCTCTCATAATAGTCAGCATTGAATAGGCAGCATCTTGTACTGCCATGTCAACAGTGACTCCCAACCCATAGGACCAATGGATTGGCTTCTCTGCTCCAGGGTAATACGGAAATACCCTAATAGTGCAGATGTACAGGCTCTGGTTGAAGTCTCGGTACTGTTCCTCCACTGTGTACTCGGGGTACCAGCGGTAACCGCACACCGACATCACCCTGACCAGCATGGCCGTATGACCCGGTACATCAATGCACCTGGTCAGACGTACCACCTGACGAGAAGGACAGCCAGGCATCTGTAAATAGAGAGTAATGCAAAAGCATTAGAGCTCCGAATGCAAAATTGGGCAGCATAACGGCTGTAAATGCTCAAAAACAAATTTTGAGACAACCCAAAAATGGAATAGCGTAACCACTCAACTATCAAGTTCAACTCTCTGATCATCAAACTTACTTCCTGCTTACTAGGAAGAAAAGAAACCAATATCTCTTGACCCGTAGTCCTATAATCTACCGATCAGAAACACGAGCCTAGGATAAGATGAGTAACCTAGTCCTTAATTCCCGCAGAAGAGACGAGGATGACCAGAATAGAATAACTTGAGAAGAGAACAAGAGTCTTACGTTCCCTTCCACAAACAATTCCCTTATATATAACTAAAGCAATTCTAGACTCAACTTCGACCAGTTTGGCTTAGTAATCCTACAGTCAGTCAGGCTTTGATACCAGCGCTCTCGGGACCCCGATCCTAAGCCATAGGAATCCGGCCTGTAACACATCGCATCCCTTTGTGGTCTCACGCACGGTTAACTCCACGGCTGCAGCCTTACCTTAGCCGGGACCGTTTGCGTCTTTTGACTCACGTATGCGATAGTGTCGCTAGCAATCCAATGTCAAAGAACCCGGATCGACATGTCTAGTCATAAACCAAAGTGGCAGTACCGCACAAGGACAGGCATACATGACCCAACAAAGCAGGTGTCGGCCATCAGCGAACGTAGACGAGTCGTAGCAAGCTACAAGGACTCCATTACGTCGCGTGACATTTCCCCAAAGGGGACAGACACAGTAGCTAAGAAGGACACATGCCGGTCAACCAATGTGTCCGGAGCAGTAGCGAACTACCAAGGCTCGTTGGATCACAAAGGGGCATTTCCTTGTAAGGAGTGCTACTAAAGTTTACGACTAGGTATTCGAACCCCATACATATCAAGTAAGACACACGTACGCATGGCATACCGATATGTATAGATACATCGGTGGCATCACAACATAACCATAAACATACAAGATTTATTTAAGAGGCTCGGAAGAGCCACACACATAATATTACACATTAAGGTCTCTCGACCCATAATAGCAGTCATACAAATACAGGCCAGCGGAAGAGTTATAAACTGTCTGGGTACAGACACGGCAACTAGCAGCCACATGGCCTGACTATACTACAGAGCCGACGTAGGGCCAGATCGTAGCTGGGACACCAGCTACTCGTCGTCGTCGATGTCTACAAAGAACCCTCCGTTAGGGTCATTAGCAACCTCTGCAACATTTATTAAGCAAACATGAGTACGAAGGTACTCAGCAAGACTTTAGGAGGACTAACTACTCATGCAAGGTATCAAAAGGTATTATGGGGTTTCATGCGGGAAGCCAGCATATGACTCGTGGTTAGACACTTATATTTTTAAATAATTTTGACAACTTGATTTCTCGCACACGAGTCCACTAACACCACAACAATACACTATCGTGGAATCATTCCGTCGCCGTACGGAAATGCCGTCCACGACACTCACGCTTATCTTGACAATTTTATGAGTAGCCATTGAAGTTATCTATGAACAACATATGTCTCCAAGTAGTCCATATCCGCGGATGCGGCTATTCGAATAGATCATAACCCTGCAGGGGTGTACTTCGTCACACACGCTCTCGCCACTTATCGCCATGTGCACGTCATGCAGCTCGGCAACCTTCAAGCGGAAGCCCAGCGAGGGAGTCGGCCACGACCGTTAACCACTCTAGTACCTAGTCCAGGTTTATCGCCTATCTGAGAGTAACCCGTACGGAAGTCCGGCCGAGGTTTCCGCCACGGCCTCAAACGATGTGCGCAGGGTTCCCAAGCCCACCATCCGGGTGCCACTTGGTACACCGTGCCACTGCCTACCGCATCACGGTCCACCTCTCAGGTCAGCACCATGCACGGCCTCCAGCATTACTATAAACACCAGAAACTACTTGCAACTCCTGGACCGAGTACTACGCGATTAATAGGCCGAGCGGGGTCATATTTCAGGGCCCAGCATGTGGTAGTATCTAGTCTTGGATTACATACACGGAACTCAGTTCCTAAGGACGGTTCCAATGAAACAACCCGCCATGTACTCCTACATAGCCTTTCACCGGTACCTTTACCAAATCAAGTTCAACACACAACCTTTGCTCACCAAACTCATTCCACAATTCTGTTCATCTCCCAGATGACAGACCATACACAACTCTAAGCATAGCATGCATAGCAAGATAAGGCACATCATGGCTCAAGCAACTACCACGTATGCTAGGTTGCAAGGTTCGACTATTTACTGGGACAAGGTTAAGTCATGCAAAGGAAGTGGGTTCAACTATCGTGGCAAAAGCAGTTGAAGCATTTGATCTTAAATGCAATAAATAGGTGCAGGAGCAAGAACATGGGAATTATCGGGATGATCAAAGGGGTTGCGTGCCTTGTTGCTCAGAGGAGGAACGATATCCGTGAGACGGATATTCGGTGGAATCCGGGGGTGCGGAGCCTACCGAAATGAATGGCAACATTCAGTAACAATCATATGCACTCAAAATGATGCATGAGCATGGCATGAGAATGCAAGGTGATAAGTTATTATAATCAATATGTATTAGGTTTAGAGTTGATTTCAATCACATTCGGATATCAATTCCAAACGGGGTATTCGGATACCGTTTTAATTGATTCGACCTGATGCTCAGATCAACTTGATGTTAACATGCATGAAATGTCATGTTATGGTACTGATTTGTAATTAGGACAGTGGTGATCATTGTATTCATAATGAAATTTGAATAATTTTCCAAATTCCATTTAAAAAGTAATTATAAGAATTGAATTATTCCTTATTCCACAATTTAGGTTTCTGTAACTTTTTGAAACATCGTTGAAAATAGCATATTCAGAACCCTTGAATTTTTCTGATACTTTTTCATATATAAATTATTTTCATTGGAGTTACAGATTAATTTCTATGAATTTTACAAGTTTTAGCAATTTCCTGGAATTATTTCTATACTGGAAATATTTTTATTGCATCAGCATGACATCAGCAGGTCCATTTGGCCGTTGAAAGTCAAACCTGACCAGTGGGACCCACTGGTCAGTCTCTCTGGTCAATTTTAGATTAAGATTAAACTTAATTAACTGATTAACCTTGCTGGACCCACATGTCAGTGACTGATTAACTTATTTGATTTATTTTTATTAGTTTTAAACTTGCCCGAGGCTGGCCCCACCAGTCAGTGGCTCAGGCCAGCCGAGATCCACCGGCGGCGAGGTCGTCCTCGCCGGCGGGGAGCCTCCGGCGACCACCAGCACGGCTGAGGGGCTCGGAAACGGCGCACAGGGGGCCAAATGCTGCGTGGAGAGCACCAGAGGAACAACACATCTCTCGCAGCTCCATTTCTGCACTTGGCCGTGGCTGATCTGGCCGGAGATGACGCCGGCGACGAGCTTGGCGGCGGCCAAGGCTCGGGCGTCATCGGGGTCTTTGATCCAGAGGAAACTACGCTCGGTTCTTAGCTGCTACAACATCTACGCGTCGACCCGAAGCTGATGGTGCCCTCGGAAGGACGAGCTGATCATCGGAGGGCTACCGGCGACGAGCGGCAACGGCGGTCCTCGTCGGGCTCCGGTGAAACTAGAGCTAGAGGAGGGGATCGACGGGAAAAACTTAGGGGAAACGACCGCATGCTCACGGGGAGTGCAGAGCAGGGCTTAGACGGCTCGGGGAAGTCCTGGGGGCGACGGATCGACGGGAGAGGTCCGGCGGCCGGAGGTGGAAGACGATGGCGCCGCGGGCGTTGCAGGGCTCGGGGTGGCTTCGGCTTCTGCAGGGAGGACCAGACCGACGAGGCGGAGCTAATGGCGTGCTCTGGGAGGGGATCCTATGGCTAGGGGCACGGGCAGCTCAAGCTTTGCTCGGCTCCAATGGCGGCAGCAAGGAGGAGGAAGAGATCCGGGAGGAGGGAGAGAGCCGATGCGGGGAAAGAATAGGTGAGGCCTCGGGGAGCTTATCCCTGGCTTTGCCAGCACAAGGCGGCGGCCAGGCAGGCGCACAGGTGCGTGGCCGCGCCGGAGGAGGTGGCGGCCACCTCCTGCTGCCTACTGGCGGGAGGAAGACGACAGGGCTTAGATGGGCTGGGCCAGGCCAAAGGCGACAGGTAACTCTTTCCCCTTTTTCTTCTGTTTTGTTTTTTCTGTTTTGCTAACTATTGTTTTGCTATTTATTTCAGCTCCAAAACAAACAGTTAAAACTATTTTAGACCTCGTGACATATTGTTATAACATTCCCAACCATTTCCAAAGTTTTCAACATTTTGGGAAATTTATAGATTCTGATTTCAAATTTAAAGTTTGAAACCAGTGGCTTTTGTATTAATTTAAAAATGCTTAAGGTGTCAAGAAAATAGTTTTCTCCAATGCTCATTTACTTTCATGATTTATCAGAAAGTTTGAACATTCCTTGAGGCCATTTTGGGTTCATTGATTTGAACTAGTTTGAGATTTTCTTTAATTGAATTAGTGGCTAGGGTTTTGGGTTTTTCCTTTGCCACTTTGTTGTTTTTGTTGAAACTTCTTAGATGCAAATGCAAAGAAGACATGAGCACAAGACTAACTTGCTTAAGGGTTAGGGATGTGACACCTAAGATACAAGACGCTCCAAGCAAAACACATATCATGTGGTGAATAAAAATATAGCCCCAAGTAATGTTACCGATGGATTGAAGACGAAAGAGGGGATGCGTTCCCGGGGCATCCCCAAGCTTAGGCTTTTTGGTGTCCTTGAATTTGGCTTGGGGTGCCTTGGGCATTCCCAAGCTTGGGGTACTGTATAAAACTTGAATTCCATCTATATTGATGATGGGCTACTATATTCTCACTTTTCCATGGCTAGTACCCCCCGATACTAACCATAGTTTCATCAAAACAAGCAACCAACTCAACAAAAACAGAATCTGTCAAAAACAGACTAGTTTGTAGCAATCTGTATACTTCGTATACTTCTTGTACCTCAAAAAACCTGAACAATTACTATGGTCTGGGGAAAAAGCATCTAAATCAGCAGCAAAAAGAATTAACTCAAAAGATCTTTCTAAATAAAAATGAAAAATCATCTCGTGAGCAGAAAGTTTCTGTCTTTTTCCAGCAAGATCAAACAACCATTACCAAGACTAGTCATAAAGGCTTTGCTTGGCTCAGACACAAAAATAAACACAAAAGACACAATCATAACAGAATTATGAAAGTGTGGACGCAACAAAACAGAAAGAAAAAGATAAATTCATTGGGTTGCCTCCCAACAAGCGCTATGGTTTAACGCCCTTAGCTAGGCATTGATAATTCAATGATGCTCACATAAAAGACAAGAATTGAAGCACAACGAGAGCATCATGAAGCATGTGAAAATCACATCTAAGTCTAACATACTTCCTATGGATAGGCATTTTATAGGAAAATAGATTGTCAAGACAACCAATAGTTACCATATGCAAGGAAGAAGAAAGAGACAATAGCAATCTCAACATAACGAGAGGTGATTTAGTGATATGAAAGTTTCTATCACCATATTTTCCTCTCTCTCAATAATTACATGTGGGATCATATTCGAATTCAACAATGTAACTATCACATAGGATATTCTTTTTATGATCCACATGCATGCAAAGTTGACGCTCTTCAAAAATAGTGGGATTATCATCAACTAAAGTCACGACTTCTCCAAACCCACTTTCAATAATATTGCAAATATCATATTCATCATGAGGCTTAAACAAATTTTCAAGATCATAAGAAAAATCATCGCCCCATTCATGATCATTGCAACAAATAGTGGACATAGCAAAACTAGCATCCCCAAGCTTAGGGTTTTCCATATTTTTAGCATGATTGTCACTAATAGAATTTATAGTGAAACCATTGCAATCATGCTTTTCATCCAAGGAGCCCTCGTGAATCACTTCATAACTTTCTTCCTCACAATTTTCAGATTCACGCATCTCAAGCAAAACTCCATAAAGATAGTCAAGTGAACTCAACTCACTAGCAATTGGATCAACATAATTGGATCTCTTAGAGAGATTAGCAAGTGGATGAGGATCCATATCACTAGATTTTCAGTAAGCGAAGATGCAAGCATATTGTAGGCACATGGCACACAAGCGAACAGAAAGCAAGCGAGAGAAAAGGGTGAACGAAAAAGGCAAACAAAAAAAGGCAAATTGGTGAAGTGGGGGAGAGGAAAACGAGAGGCAACTGGCAAACAAAGTAAATGCAAGGGATGAGTTTGCGAAACCTACTTGGATGAGTTCTTGACTTGATCTTCCTCCCCGGCAACGGCGCCAGAAATTCTTCTGCCGCGGCAACAAAAGTCCTTCCCTGGCGCGTAGGAATTCTTCTTGTTACTTCTCTAGTTTGAGTCGGTTTTTCCCTTGAAGAGGAAAGGGTGATGCAGCACAGGAGCAGTAAGTATTTCCCTCAGTTTGAGAACCAAGGTATCGAACCAAAAGGAGGGCCTCGTCAAGTCCAAAGTACGTGCGCAAAAACAGACAAGCTTGCACCCAACGCTTCAAAGGGGTTGTCAATCCCTTCAAGATTGTTTGCAAAGTGAGATCTGAAGACGAAAAGTGCAACAAAGTAAAAAGTGTAAGGCTGAAAATATGGTGTGGAGTAGACCCTGGGGGCCATAGTTTTCACTAGAGGCTTCTCTCAAAATAGCAAGTATTACGGTGGGTGAACAAATTACTGTCGAGCAATTGATAGAACCACGCAAAGTCATGACGATATCTAAGGCAATGATCTAGCATATAGGCATCATGTCCAAGACAAGTAGACCGATACTTTCTGCATCTACTACTATTACTCCACACATCGACCGCTATCCAGCATGCATCTAGTGTATTGAGTTCATGACGAACAGAGTAACGCTTTAAGCAACATGACATGATGTAGAGGGATAATCTCAAACCAATGATGAAAACCCCATCTTTTTACCCTTGATGGCAACAACACGATACGTGCCTCGGTACCCCTTCTGTCACTGGGTGAGGTCACCGCACGGTATGAACCCAAAACCAAGCACTTCTCCGATGGCAAGAATCATAGATCTAGTTGACCAAACAAAACCCACAACTCGAAGAGAATTACAAGGATATGAAATCATGCATAAGAGAGATAAGAAGGAACTCAAATAAGATTCATAGATAATCTGATCATAAATCCACAATTCATCGGATCTCGACAAACACACCGCAAAGGAAATTACATCTGATAGATATCCATAAAGATCATGGAGAACTTTGTATTGAAGATCCAAGAGAGAGAAGAAGCAATCTAGTTACTAGCTATGGACCCGTAGGTCTATGGTGAACTACTCACGCATCATCAGAGAGGTCAGGGTGTTGATGAAAAAGCCCTCCGTGTCCGAATCTCCCCTCCGGTAGGGCACCAGGACGTACCCCAGATGGGATCTTGCGGAGACAGAAGCTTGCGGCGGCGGAAAAGTAATTACGATGCTCCCCTGATTTTTTTGGGAATATTTGGGAATTTATAGGCACAAGATCTTGGTCAGGGGACCTCTAGGGTGCCCACAAGCCAACATGATGCGACCCCCCTCCTAGCCGCGGGTGGGGGCTTGTGGGGCCCCTGGGGCTCTTCTGGCTTGCCCCCCAAGTTCTCCGATCTTCTTCCGTTCCAGAAAAAAATATTTTCGGGGATTTTCTTCCGTTTGGACTTTGTTTCAAAATCTCCTTTGAAAGGGGTCAAAAACATGGAAAAAACAGGAACTGGCACTTGGCAGTGGATTAATAAGTTAGTCCCAGAAAATTAATAAAAGGCATGCAAAACATCCAAAGATTGACAAGATAATAGCATGAAACCATCAAAAATTATAGATACGTTGGAGACGTATCAAACCTCACCAAGTACAAGACCCCGACAAGCACCTTTGCCGGGATGACGACCGAAGCCCCCGGCAAGCTCCCTTGCCGGGACGAAGAACCAAGGCCCCGACAAGCTCCTCGCGGGGATGACGGGGTTGGGCACTGGAGGGCAACCGCCCTTGCCACAGTAACACTGCCCCCGAGATCCAGCGCATTCCGCATGCGCCAGCGCAGCGTCCTGGTGTCGAAACACTTGGATACATGTCTTCACCGGCACATCACTGAGAAGGACAAGGCGTGCATTTAATGCACCTGACAGTGGTAGATCGATAAGCACCGCTCTAGGTTCACTGTAACTCCTCTTGAACCTACCATCGAGCACTGTAGGTGACCCCTTTGCCTATAAAAGGAGGCCCTTAGCTCATTCATAAGGGGTTAGACTCTTTGTACATTGACTCATAAGACGATCATCAACGGTCACTGTAATGACCAACAACAGAGCGCTTAATACAACCAGACAAGCAAGACGTAGGGTTTTACGTGTAAGCGGCCCGAACCTTGGTAAAAGGCTTGTCGGGTGCTGATTGTTAGCTCTGCTCTTCACGTCACCTTTACTCGCCCTACGGTCACAAGGGTTTCACATTGATTCCCATAGGTGTCGACCTCGCATTGCCGACAGATAAGAACATCCAGGAGATCATGCAAAATCAGAAGAGTCTTGAGAGAGTTGTGGAGACAAAATTCCACAACATGGATATGCACGTAACTGAGTTAACCACCATTGTGAGACAGCTTCAACATGAAGTTGACTCTATGGAGATTCCACACTCAAAGGATGAAGATGAAGATGATGATGATGACGAGGAAGAGTCTCATCCTCCCACTACTATAGAGTTCAACACCAGGCCAAGGTCAGTTGTTGTTCCTGCTCAAGAGACAAGACAGACATCTTCAGCACAAGCTTCAGCACCAGCTCTAGCTTAAGCTCCTTCAGTAACAACTCCTCCAGCTCCAGTACATTCAGCAGAAGCCTTCACCGACGTTGTTCTATCGACTCCATCATGAGGTTCCCAGAGAGACGAGTAGTTGTGTACTTTTGAACTTTTTGGAAACTTGTTGCCAAAGGGGGGGAAATGTATAGATCATATACTTCATGTGAGACAGAGCTTTTGACTCTATTTGCTCTCGTTTGGTTTTAATAACTTTGGTTTTGGATGACATTATCCTATCTGTGTGATTGATCATACGCTTTATCTTGTGTGATGCTACGATATCATCTTTTAGCTATCCTTGTGATGATCACTCACTTATCCTGTTGGTGTCATGTGCATTGCTATTATTTTTACGCACCTCCAAGATGTATGTGACATGGAAGAGTAACCCATGATCCTAATCGATCGTGCATTTTCATTCAAACGCAAATTTTAAATAATGCACAAATGCTTTTCAGATACTTCTCAAAGCGTCTATGTTAATCATTGATTATATCTTTTGTCGAAGCTTTGATCTATATGTTTTCATCAATTACCAAAAAGGGGGAGATTGAAAGCACAATTGCTCCCTAGTGTGGATTTGATAATTGATCACACCATATGCATCATTGGACTAATGTGTTTTCCAAATATATTTCAGAAAAGTACAAAACATGCTATGGCTTAAGGTTTACGCGGAGATACCCCTTGATGCAAGAAAGGAACAATATTGGCTCAAGCTTCAAGCTAGAAGACTTTTCATTTTTTATTTGTGAGAAATCACTCTTGAGTCCATAGGAAAGCCAATACTATTAGAAGGGGGTGAGGTAGTAAAATGAACTGATTGCTCAAATGCTCAAAGCTAGCTACCAAAACACTGAATCATTTTTCCCACATATCCACTCTGTCAAGTTCCACATTCACAAATTCGGTGCAACCAACATTTCCACTTTGGACCCACCGAGTTTGAACCTGAGACAGAACCCTAGACATTTCCACCAAATCGGTGCAACAGAAACTACATCGGTGCTACCGAGTTTAGTGTGACCAACACTCTTTTGCCAAGATACACAAAATCGGAATTTCCGAGTTTGAGTATCGCTGCCACCGAGTTTGGTCATCTGACCGTTAGTCACCTTTTCGGTGCCACCGAGTTCTATATATCGGTGTCACAGAGAATCAAAGTTCACACCTGTAGTTCTAGTCGGTAGCACTGAGTTGTCCACTTCAGTGTCACCGAGAATAAAAGTTCACACCTTTAGTACTAGTCGGTACCACCGAGTTGTCCACCTCGGTGTCACCGAGTTTGCACTTTTGTGTGTAACGGTTGGTGTCGTGGTTTTGTCACGGCAGATGTCCTTGTGAAAGGACTTAAGGATGGAGCCATCACACCTTGGTTGCGACTCAAAGGGGGTGAGCGAAAGCGAGACTCGGATTTACCCAGGTTCGGCCCCTCGCCTGACCTAGCCCTCGATGATTTCTAACTTGCCCCTATATTCCCCAGGGACTTGCCTATATATATAGGTCGAGGCCCTAGGATTTACAAGAGTCCTGGCTATGCTACAAATCTTAGCTTTCCCTATCTCTAAGTCGTCGTTCTTTCCAATACCGGAAACCTCCTTGGCGGTCTATCCTCTGTATAGCTCCTGAACCGCCATCCGGCTCCTGGGCCAAGGCATGTATTACCAATGAATGAGTCGCCCCTTTAGTCACCCGGCCCAGCTAGGGCGGTTTACACCGCAGGTAATATCCCCAACATTAGGCCCCAGATTGTCTTGAATTTATTCACGCCAATAAACCTTCACTCATTTTGGGGCGACTTGTATCACTCCTAGCTTTTGACGGATGATAAGCCGCCATCCATCGTGAACTGTTTGAGCCGCCATGCAGTCTTTGATCACATCACCTCATCCCTTCAATTTCAGGGTTTTAATGCCATAACCACCCAACGGATCTTTTGCACCGCCATTTACTTATCCCGAAAATCCAGGCGCCATCATTGCAAATTTTCAATTTGTCGCCTCTATTCCCGCGTCTGCCGCCTTGATTGCAGCTCCGGTCCTTTAAATAGCTGCATGGGGAGTGGGGGCACCGTCACCTACCTCCACTTCGTCTACCTCGTGTCCTTCATCTTCCTCGCGCCAGCGCCTCGGCCTCCTCGCCGTTCCCCGATGCTCCGTCGCCAGCCGCCGCATCCTAGGCGTCTCCGGGCCAATCGAAGGCGCCAAGCTCTCCGCGTCCATCTCCGGCGTCGTCCTCCTCTCTCAGGTAAACGCCTTTCTCCATTAGGGTTAGACTGAGGACTCCATTGTTCTTGTAAGTTAGCTCCGGAACACAACGAACATCTTTCTTTACTCCGGATCCGCTTAATATTCTTGCGGTAGATACTTTGTAGTAGCAAACCGTGGTGCTCTCATTGCATCTCTCGGCCATTTGAGGTTTTACTCCGTAGATACAGATGATAGCACTGCCGCATTCTTGCCTTCATAGGCTTCGCAATTTTTCCAAGTATTATCTTTTTAATTCGATATACCCGTAGATCTGTAATTTACTGCTCGCTTTTAGAAACATGTTTATCCTTTCTCCTGGGAATATCCCTAAAGAAAAAAAATCCTTTGTCGGTCGAGGGGCGAGTCATAACACCTTTGTAGACATACCATAAATCGCTCAACTGTCGATTTAGAATGCCTTCATATCCATACCTTTAGTCACCTAATGGCGAGTCATAAGGTCTTTACAGACACATCGTAGACCTCCAACTGGCAAGTTGCCATATTTCATGGTCATCACTGAGCCGCCTTGTTTCCTCTTTTTGTAGTCATGGTCGTCGTCTTGAAATGCGATTGGTTACCAACCAAGATTGATGACGCTATTATTGAGAAACTAGCAAAAGAGCCCATGCGTTGCAACGGGAGAACAAAATCCTCGTTTGCACCAAGCGACTCATTCATGTTGCCACTTCTATATTCCATCTTCTCCTTTCAATATTACCGGGGTTTTTGGTTTAATATGGCATTGTTCTTTAATTTCACCCCTTCTCTTTCATTTCGCCATGAGAATCTTCACCTTTCGATCTTAGCGAATTTTGTGATTTATGCCACTGTCCTTTAATTTCGCCCTTCAAAATATCATAAGCTGTACATTTGACTGCCTAGGATGATCCTGCTAGGGATACACCTCGGGAGTTGAAACATACCTTCCAGTGTGTTGCTACGGTGTCATGCATATACTCTGGTTCAACACTAGTTTTGAAACATACCTTTAGGATCCTCATGAAAACTAAACAATATTGTCAACCTTTTCTTTACAATTAAATCACTATTTTCATTTACCGTCAATTTATATTTATTGCACTGATGTACATAAAAATATATACGTGTGCTTGCATAATTTGTTACATCATGGGTTGACAACGCCTTATATTTGACTTTTGTCATTGGATATCGAACCTATACTTGGGAAAGGGGTGCTTCCTTGTTGTAAGAGCTATGCAATAACCTTAAGACTGGGATTAGCAGCCTAGTATATGAGAAGCCATGCATTTATCCCAGTGTCGTATATATATCAAAATTATGTATTGTGTCTTAATCAGAAGAACTTCGGAAAATCTACCAAATCGAAAAACAACAAGCACATGAGCACATTTACAACTTCCAGAAATAAAGAAAAACAGACACAAAACTAAAGGCAAATGGACATAATTCCCATCATACCAATATGCATGATACTTGTTTTGTGCATACATTCATGTTCGAGACGAATACCTTTTGTGTGCATACAAGTGCCGCAAAAGCATCTTGTCTAAAAATAGCAAAACTCAGAAGAGAAATTAATATCCTTCTCTGCTCCTATGGCTCTTTTCAGTTGTTTTTCGTTAAACAATCTATTGATCACACCATTGCAATTGATGTGCAAGACTGATTCTCGAGGCTCAAACCTCAATTGCAAGATTGAAATGAATAGCAATGGCCATTCCTCTCATGAAATATTTACATTTCTATGAAAGATAAATGCCCTTGTTCTCCCTCTCATAAGCTCCAAAATTGACCCTCCCTCTCATAAGCTCCAAAATTGACCCTTCTGATACGGAACTGGAGATAATGAAAAGATGCACACCACAAGAATCTGGAGGAAACTTCCTAGTAGAATTCTCTAATGACAAGCAATTAGCGCAAAATCTGGCTGATGCACTAACAGTGAGACATGCATTATGTCCAATAAGTAGAGCCCCTTTAACCATACCATGTCCCAGCAAAGCCAATCCCGCGCTATAGGTTCCTGGCTTCCTTGCAAATGCCATACAACAGACCCCCTAAGTGTACTGTTTCTTGAACAGTGTATGCCTCTTAGCTGGGTCCTTCTTCTTGGCTCCCTTGCCCTTGTTGGATGATAACATAAGAGTAAGAATTCAGCAAACAAACTACAACTGAATCCCAGCATAAAGGCGAAAGTGAAATGGAAGTAGAGAGAGGCAGCACTTGTACACCATGTAGACCATTCCACCCGCTCCAGAAAATGCGCTCATTAATCCAGCAGTGCGTCGTGCCTTCAGGAGAGCCTTGCCATCAGAATCCTCTTCCAAGTGCTCAACACCAATCATGTCATCCCATACGCTCAACACCTATTTTTGAAGCAGCACAGAAAGAAATTGCAGTCAGGTACAAACAGCAAGAAACTTGGCAAACAATGGGTATAGAAAACACTCACTTTTCCTAAAAGGTCAAGCTGTTCATCGAGTGTGTGAAAACTCAGGTTAGGTCCTTCTTCAGGTGGCGGCAAGCTAGTGATGACCTGGAAACATATATATTTATCACTAAACCCGAAGTGACAAAAAGATTCCGAATATCTAAAGAAATTCTTGAGAATAAACCTTGAAACTATATCCCTGGTCGATAAGGAATTGTTGCCTTTTTGTCGAATAATACATTTCCTGCATAAAAAAATATGTCATGCTAAAATTGATCTAAATTCCAGAGGCATGGTTTGGAATAAAGCCAAATGAAAAACTAATGCAGTAATCATTAGTGAGACACACACACCTGTGTGTCGATTGATACAAGAGAGTAGAAAAAGGCATTGTATTCTTCTTTTCCACCTGCCATCCTATCTTGATGCTTACCCTGCAGCCCCAACAGTTGAAACAGATTCAGTGGCACCATAGAAAACATTGTATCACTAACTATTATATATCACTTCTGCCATCTGATTGGCCACACCTTAGGCACAAAGGTCCCTATCTTTGTCTCCACCTCTAACCTTCTTTGTTGGACCATCAGCTGGAGACTCTTTTTAAAAAAATAGTACAACTACATGGATTAAATAACTGAGAGATGCTTCTATTATGTTATTTTTAGTGTTTGGATCAGTTACATGCTTGTTCTGAATTTCTTTTCCAACACCCTGCCATAAATGGTAACACAGAAAACTTGAAAGACTGTACCTAATACAAGTTGCAGCCATGTCCTTGTCAGTGAAAACACCGATGGGATCAACAATCAACTCGGCACCCGCCTCATTCAATGGATATCCTTGGGGTTTCTACATCCAAATGTTGTGTAATTACTAATTAGTTTGTATACGTTTACATTAAAATCAGCTACATAGCCACCCAAGTGAACCGTAAGAAACCTGCAGCCAAACACGGTAACCTCTTTCTCACTGAAGAGAAGGGCCTTGAAGTTCCCAACCCCATTGGAGTCCTCGTCGAACTAAAGGTATGAGTCGTTGACAGAGTACAAGTCAACGCAAGCAGCAGGTTGTCGGTGGCAGCAGGGTGTCGGTGGCGGAGGCGGAGGTGAGCTGGTTATACATGGGAGATGGGGGAGCGTGACAGCAACCGAGAGGAGGCTATATGTACCATTCAACCAACAAAATCAAGTCATGTTAGAAATTTTTTCACCAAGCAAAAACATTGTATGAGCCATTCAACTAACAAAATCAAGTCATGTTAAAAATTTATTCCACCAAGCACACATATTGTATGATGAATCGGACCCCAAACATTTATGCGAGTTCAGAAGAAATTAATGTGTTGTGACATTACCTGTTTAGTATGACCATTGTTACATGTGTAAACCACGACTCAGTGGTCAGCACGCCAGATGACGACCCGTCGATTGCCGTCACCTTCACATCTATTTGCAGCCAATCAACATGGTGGGTACATGTTAGTGGCAGCAACCGAACTGATGGTCACATCACAATAGCAAGCAAAATGATTTGTTTCCTTGGTGGCATCAGCCAAAAACATGTGAAGCAAGAAAGATCAAATTCAGACTGGCAACCAAAGTATCTTCAGTTCCTAGCTTTAGGACTTTAGTCAACACATCATTCCGTGAGCTCTTCAACTTAGACCTATGAACCTGAATGACAATAAAGTTAACTCACTTTGATGCTAGACTGAAGAAGGCTTTACAAAAGCTCTTGACAGAAAAATGTGCTATTAAAGAATATGTCATTGGCACTGGATCAATGTATCTGTATACACTTTCAATGGCCCTTGCAACTCCTTACACATACAGAACATGTGGTGCCCCGTGCTGCATGAATGAAAATTGGTGCAAAATGCATGAACTACAGAATGATATAGGCAAATGAGTATAAAGACCACCTTGTTGATCATGACGCTGCTGAAGACCTGGAGCTGCTTCTTCAGAACGCCCTACTCATCTCATGACGTACGAAGAAGTGGAGGTCAGAGAGGCGCGGTGCAGCACGAACGCATTACGTCGACGGCGGTGGCGTCGTCCAGGAAATCGTGGCCACGGTTCCAAGTCCTGGATGAGGCGTTCGATTGAGTGGATTGAGGGCGTGCAGCGGTTTCCAAAACACTTATCCACCCTACCCAGAAGCCTTGGTGAACGCAAGTTATTTCTCCACCCTGCTCGTCGCCGGCCACCACCAGCCCCCGCATCTTGCTGAACGCTCGCCTGAGGCCCCCGTACCGGCGCCTCATGTCGATGCGCGGGTCGGCCTCTATGCTGCCCGGGCGCCACGACGACACCTCCGTCCCGGTGGCCGGGTCGCACAGCACGCCCTCGAACACGTCGGCGCTGCCCTCCGCCTCCTGCTCCCACCGCCAGCTCCGGCTCCGTGCCCGTGACGACAAGCACATCTTCGCCTTCACCCTCGGGTCGCCGCACAACACGCCCTCGAACACGCCGGCGCTGCCCTCCGCCTTCTGCTCCCACCGCCAGCTCCGGCTCCATGCCCGCGACGACAAGCGCATCTTCGCCTTCACCCTCGGGTCGCCGCCGAGCTTGGTGGCGCCGGAGAAGGCGCCCTTGATGGTGCACGTCGTCTCCACCTCCCGCTCCGGGTTCCCCATCGACCGGCCCAGGCTCGGGCCCGTGGCGTACCGCTACGGCCCCCGTACCGGCGCCTCATGCCGTTGCGCGGGTCGGCCTCTCTGTTGCCCGGGCGCCACGACGACACCTCCGTCCCGGTGTCCGGGTCGCACAGCACGCCCTCGAACACGCCGGCGCTGCCCTCCGCCTCATGATCCCACCGCCATCTCCGGCTTCGTGCCCGTGATGGCAAGCGTATCTTCGCCTTCACCCTCGGGTGGCCGCCGAGCTTGGTGGCGCCGGAGAAGGCGCCCTTGACGGTGCGCGTCGTCTCCACCTCCCGCTTTGGGTTCCCCGTCGACCGACCCAGGCTTGGGCTCGGGCCCGTGGCGTACCGCTACGGCTCGCCGTGGGAGCCTTGGGATGCAGGTAGCGCCAGATCTTTGTGTCTGGAGAGGTCATGCTACGGAGGGGGCGGGCACTACCACAGGCGTTGAGCCATCGCTGCGTCATATATCGTTGGGGTGCCACCGCACAAGGACGACGATCTGCAAGAGAAAAGGGAAAGAACTTGAGCTCCTGTGGACGGATAGGGAGGCAGGTACAGGCGCGGCCGGCGAAGACGAGGGGACTCGCCATCGACCCGGAAGACGGCGGCAGCAAGCTCACCGTCGACCAGGAAGACGGCGGTGGCGCTCAACTCCAGTTCGACCAGGAAGACAGCCGCGGGTCGCGGGATGTGGGTGGGAATCATGGGTCGCGGGATGTGGGTGGGAATCGTGGGTCGCGGGATGTGGGTGGGAGTCGTGGGTGGGGGTTGACTGCATGCGTGAATGGCGTATTTCAATTTTCATTGGTGATTTTTTGACAGGTGAGTAGCGAGGGAGGGAACGATAGTAGGTGGGGGATCGAGCCTAGTTGAACCATCACGACGACGGCAGATCCCCCTTTAATAGTAGAGATTTGTCAAGTCGGGTCATCTTGACAGTAAGGAAGTTATCGGTTGGCGAACCGCCCAAGGCAAGGTGATCCCCAACCCTGCCGAAGGGGAAGTAGTTGTTTTCACTGATCATGTTGAAGGAGGCTTCAAACCGCCCGGGTCAAAGTTCTTCAGAGACACTCCGCATTTTCTCAATGTTCATCCTCAAGACCTGGGACCCAACTCCATTAGTAATCTCTGCGAGTTTCAAGTATTTTGCGAGGTATACCTACAAAGAGAGCCCATAGTTCCATTATTTTGGAACTTCTTCCATCTGAATCACCAGACCGAATTTTACAACGGGCCTAATCATGAAATCAGAGGAGTCAACATCCAGCGGCGCCACGAACGTGGGTTTCCATCTGTCCTTCTGCCCAGCCATCCAAAAGGCTGGGCCGAGTCTTGGTTTTACTATAGTGACACTTCTCCTCCTGGTGAGAACCCACTTCCGGGTTATGGAGAAGCTCGCCTGCCCATGGACTTCAAGCTGCCCGAGAAGCTTACAGAAGAAGAAGAATTGAAATTCATCCCTATCTTCTCCGAGTTGCGGTCTCTGACCAATAACGGGCTCACCGGGGTTGATCTATTACGTCACTGGGTGGAATGGAACATTCTTCCTCTGAGTCACCGGGATAGTGTGATTTGCGAATATGATGGCAGCATGAACCATCCGCAATGCTTCCACCATAAAAAACTCTCAGAGAGATACATTGTTGGGATAATCAAGAAGCTAACCGGCGAGCCTTTGCAAGACTGTGCCAAGATCGGGCTCAAGCCCTTCTGTCGCTCCAACCCGGCTCCACCGGTAACAATCCAAGCCGCCTTCCTTTACCTTTTAAATATACATGCCAATGCTGAGGATTTGAATTTTATTCTATCCACTAGAAAGGTGATCCCTTTTGGTGAAGGGGGCCAAAGGTGACTGCCCAAAAAACAACCAAACCGCCACCGAAGAAGGAGAAGAAAACAAGCAAAGGAAATGCCACCGTCAAGGATTCATCCGTCGTCGGCGAGTCACAAGGTGTCGAAGAACAGTCAGAGGTAAAAACTTCCCCTTTACTTATCATCCTTATATTCCGACTCATGCTGATACCCTGTGCCTTTATGCGTAGGGTGATGACTATGAGAGCCAAGATGACGCGGTTGAGGTAATTTCTATTTCTTCTGACTCAACTTCCTCTTCACCTAGGCCAGCCAGGCGGATTTGTGGGAAAGTTCCCATGTCTCACCAAAATGCTTATATGGACCCTAATTTCCTTTTGAAGAAGGCGAAATATACTCCCAAGCGTAAAACCCGGAGCCACTCTAGCGACTTAATTTCCGGATTGCCTAAAAAGACAACCAGTCAGAAACGCACGAGCGAGGTACGCTCTTGTTTAAACACACTCTTTTCCTTGTAGAAAATGTGATTCACAACTCCTTCACTCTTTGAACTTTTATTCTTTGAGGCTTCTCCTCCTTCATCTGGCGACTCAGCGATGTCAGCTTTTCCGCCAATGATTCGTGTACAAGGGTGAGTTCTTTTATTAACCCTTTCTCTTCCCAATAATGATATTTGCCCTAAGTTTGATGCCTTCATATCAAAGCACAAGCAAAGAAGAGACAAAATGGTGACTCGTCTTCCGCTCCTAAGACGACTAAGTTCTTAGGCAAGAGCACCTCTACCCCAGAGCTTGACGAGGACCAAGTGGCGGCTCATGATATTCCTGCGGATGACATCCCTGACGTCCGGGATGACTCGCCAGGCATCTTAAAGGAAACCGCTGACAATGTTAACCGGCCGAGCCCTTCCAAGGCGACTAAGGATCCATAGGCCGTCATTATCACTGGCACTGGCTACTCCAAACTTGCAGCGGTGGTGTTATCCAGACACACCTCAAAAGAATCTCATCCTTCCGCAGATCAAGATGTCAGTAAGTTGAAGCTTCCTCATTATGAGAAGCTCGAATTTGACCAACTCTGCTCTCGATTCGCAAGTCGCCTGGAGACGAGTTATGAAATGAATAAAAGCTTGATCCACATGATGAGAGTCAAACATGAGGTACGTCTATTATGTATTCTCTTCCATCCATTAGCCTTCCAATAGACTAGTCTTGCTTGATGAAATAATTTTTGTTGCAATGTATGTTAGACCCGTAACTGTCCAGAGCCCCCAAGGGCCGGGTTATCGTCTGAAAGATGAGCCAGGTCTTGTATATAGTTAAAATCTTGAACCTGTAGCCCCCAAGGGCCGGGTCATCTTTCGAAAGATGAGCCATGCCTTGCATGTAGTTAAAATCTTGAACGTGTAGCCCCCAAGGACCGATTCATCTTTTGAAAGATGAGTCGGGTCTTGTATTTAGAGAAAAACTTCAACCTGTAGCCCCCCAAGGGCCGGGTCATCATTTGAAAAATGAGTCGGGTCTTGTAGTTAAAGAAAAACTTCAACCTGTAGCCCCCAGGACCGGGTCATCTTTTGAAAGATGAGCCGGGTCTTGTAGTTAAATAAAAACTTCCACCTGTAGCCCCCAAGGGTTGGGTCATATTTTGAAAGATGAGTCGGGTCTTGTAGTTAGAGAAAAACTTCAACCTGTAGCCCCCAAGGGCCGGGTCATCTTTTGATAGATGAGCCGGGTCTTGCAGTTAAAGAAAAACTTCAACCTGTAGCCCCAAGGGCCGGGTCATATTTTGAAAGATGAGCCGGGTCTTGTATTTTGTATGACTTCGAATAGAATCATACGTTAGCCCCCAAGTGTTAGGAATATTGCTTGCAATAGTTTTTAGACTTGCCTCCCCAAATTTTGCTTTGCAGGAATCTGTGACCCAGGCCGAGTCATCCCTGGCTGATTTAAGAACAAATTTAGCCGAATAGCAGAATGCTCAGTCTGAGTCTGAGAAGAAGTATCAGGTGGTCCTGGCTGAAATAGAAAAAACGAAGGCTGATCACCAGAAGCTTGAAAATAAAGCCAAAGCTGACCAAGCCGCCATCCTGAAGCGGGCTGAGCAAGAAGAGGAGAAACTAGAAGCCGACCAGCAAGAGCTCTCCGGCTTGAAAAAACACATCTCCAACATGACTCAAGCCATGTTTGGTAAGGATCAATTTCCTTCATCAAAAAATCAGTCGAGTTTGCCAAGACTAACAAACACGGATTTATCCTTTGTAGGTCCACGAGCCGCCAATCTCCAAGACGACTGCAAGATGAAACTAAAGGCGGTGTATACCTTCACCGAGCAGTTGTATACGGGGAGCATGCTGACGATACAAGCAGTGATGGGAAACAAGGAGCGATTTAAGTCCATCAAGAGCATGCTTGGCTACCTGTCTATGTTGCCTCCTCAAGTGGAGGAGCTGAAGAGATCAGCCGCCCGGAAGGGAGCCCTGAATACCTTAAGCCGGTGCCTAGCCTATGCTCTCGAGCTGAAACCGGAGGAGGTAACTGCTGGCTATCCTGAACAGAAAGACGACGGGTCGGAGTTCACCGAAGATGACTACCATCGAGTAATCAAAGAGTCCCGCTTTGCGGCGACTCAACTAGCAGCCGGCTTGGATTTAAACAAATACCAAGATGCGTATGATGATAATAACAAGAAGGTGACTCCTCCGTTGTATGCAACCACCAGCCTGACTCCTTGCCGGCCCAAGAACGCCTTTGACTTCGAAGCAGATCTATCTACCTTCCTTGACAATGAAGATGAGTTCGTTGCCTTGGCAAGGTGTAACTGGAAGCTGGGCGACTTACAAATTGAAGGTGGAGAAAGCTCGAGGCAAGGTGACCTGGAGGCAGCTTGAGTCTTCTTATGATGTAACCATTGCTTTAAAAAACAATTTGATCTCTTCTTGATCGGGAGACGACGCCCGACTTGGCCGTGTGAGCCATGTAATAGTTTGTTAGATTGTAGGAAAACAGTCTTCCGCCCTTGCCTTTTGCTCGACATTGCTGGATAATTTATCCTTTATGCGAATCGTGAATCACCTTTTACAATCCTTCTGCTTGATAAGTGAGGAAGTGTCATAGTTTGACAAAAAAATCTTCAACCTGTGTGTCAGGAAAAAACACCACAAGCCAACTCAGTGAGTTATGGCAGAAGATAAACCAGCCCCCTGGGTCATGGCAAATAATAGATAAAAATAGGCCCAATGAGTCGCGGCGAGTTATGAACAAAGGCCGGCTCAATGAGTCGCGACGAGTTATACAAGGGTGTTATGAAAAATTGTGGTCGTGCCACCAAGATATAAAAATTGTCGACTCAATGAGCTGCAACAGGATAAGACGAGTTTGCAAAACTCTAGTGTTACCCCCAAGAAGGCTTTTGCAACAGCCCATATTGTTTAGACTGGCTGATCAGGCGCGAGTCAAGCTTCAGTGAAGCACGTTCCGTGAACCAATGGTTTCTCTATTTTCCATGTGTGGCTCCGACCAGTACCTTTTATGTTTTAACCAAGGCGAGTTAAGGGTCGAAATAACGGATTGACTCGCCCAGAGTACATAGGTCCAGGTGGCGACTTGTCCAACACATAGTCCAGTATAACCATTTGTAATGCGGTAATTTTTCACTAGCCAAGAGGGTATTCAGGCTGAACTCATTGAGTGGAAGCCCCCAAGTGACCTATGATTAGGGAAAAGTCATGCATAGGATTGCAGAAGCATGTGTGCTCTTACTGCAAAACGACTTGGGAACCTGTAGCCCCCAAGTAAGCCGGCTGAATTCTCAAAATCATATAAGGAGCCCATGTTTGAACCGTGCAACGTGGCGACTGGTCCTCTTTGGCTTACCAGTACCCAGTTTTTAAATAAGTGCAGCATCGCGACTTATGCTCTTTGGCACTGATAGCATCCATGTTTGCACGACTCATAGAACAATAAAGACTCATGCTTTCCAGAACCTGAAATGGCAAAGGACCCCGAAGTTCGTGGGTGCCAGCTTTATTGCTTTATAGATAAAAGATTACAAGTTCTAAGATTTGTAAAAAAGAAAGGAGCCCATGGCTCTAGGTGTAGTAAAGCCGTCGGTGGGCTATATTCCAGGGGTGAGTTGTATCAACCTCTGTAGTTGGCCGATCTTGGCGAAGATCCACCAAGTAGTATGAGCCGTTCCGAAGATTCTTGCTGATGACAAACGGTCCTTCCCATGGAGGTGATAACTTATGCATACCAGTGTGATCCTGAATCAACCGGAGCACTAAGTTGCCCTCTTGAAAAGTCCGACTCTTGACACGCCCGCTGTGGTAGCGTCGCAAGTCTTGTTGATAGATCGCCGATCGTGACGCGGCCAAGTCACGCTCTTCCTCCAAAGCATCCAACAAATCTTGTCGTGCCAACTCGTTGTCCTGTTCCACATAGGCGGCGACTCGCGGTGAATCGTGTCTGGTGTCACTTGGCAACACCACCTCTGCTCCATAGACCATAAAGAAAGGAGTAAAACCCATGGAGCGGTTGGGAGTGGTCCTGATGCTCCATAATACTGAGGGAAACTCTTCCACCCAACATCTTGGAGTACGTTCCAAAGGACCATAAGCCAGGGCTTGATTCCCAGCAGTATTTCCTGATTCGCCCTTTTTGCCTGCCCATTAGACTAGGGATTTGCGACTGCAGAAACGTCAAGCCGTATATGCTCTCGACCGCAAAAATCTTGCATTGCGCCCTTTGATAGATTAGTACCATTGTGAGTAATGATACTATGAGGGTATCCAAACCGGAAAATCAATTTTTTCAAGAATTTGACAGCCGTATCTGCATCACAGCTACTAACAGGCTTTGCCTTGACCCACTTAGTAAACTTTTCAACCGCCACCAATAGGTGAGTCTTTTTATTGGACAACATCTTGAAAGGGACAACCATGTCTAGCCCCCAGACTGCAAACGGCCAAGTGATTGGGATCATCCGCAACTCCTGAGCCGGCACGTGCATCTGACGTCCAAATTTCTGGCAACCATCACATCGGCGAACTATCTGTTCCGCGTCTGCATGAGCCGTCAACCAATAAAACCCATGTCTAAAGGCCTTAGAAATCAAGGATCGTGACCCGGCATGAGGACCACAGTAGCCTGCATGAATTTCATTAAGGATCATACATCCTTCCTCAGAAGAGACACACCTTTGAAATACCCCTGAGGTGCTTCGCTTGTGCAACTCGCCGTTGTGTATGACCATGGATTTGCACCGACGGATGATTTTGTGAGCCAATAACCCATCCGTGGGTAACTCGCCTCATGTGAGATACACCATGTAGGGAATCGCCCAATCCGGAGTGGCACGAAGAGCCGCCACAAGTTGAGACTCGGGGTCCGGCACCGCCAAGTCTTCCTCTGAAGGTAGCCTCACTGAAGGGTTATGTAATACATCCAAAAAGACATTGGTAGGAACCGGCTTACGCTGTGAACCAAGACAGGAAAGAGCATCCACTGCTTCATTGAGTCGCCGGTCTATGTGATCCACTTGATAACCATGAAAGTGACCCACTACATCCGACACAGCTTGCCTGTAAGCCGCCATCAAGGGATCTCTAGAATCCCAGGTGCCAGAAACCTGTTGTGCCACCAAATCTGACTCGCCCAAACATCCGACTCGCATGAGGTTCATCTCTTTGGCGAGTCGCAGTCCATGGAGCAAGGCTTCATACTCTGCTGCGTTGTTTGTACATGGAAACATGAGCCGTAGGACATAGCAAAATTTGTCACCCTGAGGCGAGGTTATCACCACACCAGCCCCCGAGCCTTCCAATTGCCTGGATCCGTCAAAATAGAAGGTCCAATAGGTATGATTAGGCCTATCCTCTGGAATTTGCAACTCGGTCCAGTCCTTGATGAAGTACACTGGTGCTTGAGACTTAATGGACGTACGGGGAGTATATCGCACGTGATGAGGCCCCAACTCAATGGCCCACTTAGCAATCCGTCCTGTTGCTTCTCGATTTTGTATAATGTCACCAAGGGGGGCAGAACTGACTACCGTGATGGGATGATCTTGGAAGTAGTGCTTCAGCTTCCGACTCGCCATAAACACCCCAAAGACCAGCTTCTGCCAATGCGGGTAGCGTTGTTCGGAGAGGGTCAGGACTTTGCTAATAAAATACACTGGTCGTTGAACCGGGTATTCCTTTCCTTCTTCCTTCCGCTCGGCAACCACTGCCACACTCATTGCCTTGGAATTGGCCGCGATGTACAAAAGCATAGGCTCCTTGTCCGCCGGAGCCGCCAGCACTGGCGGCTTAACCAATTATCGCTTCAAGGCTTCAAAGGCTTCGTTGGCTTCATCCGTCCATACGAATTGATCAGTTTTCTTGAGCAACTGATAAAGAGTGATGGCCTTCTCCCCAAGGAGACTTATAAAACAACTTAGAGCTGCGATACGACCCGCCATGCGCTGGACTTGGTTAATATTAGCCGGCTTTCCTAGCGAAGTAATCGCTTCAATTTTGCCCGGGTTAGCTTCAATGCCGCGTTCTCACACCAGAAAACCCAATAACTTTCCTGGAGGAACACCAAATACGCACTTGGTGGGGTTAAGCCTCATCTGGTATACGCGCAAATTGTCAGAAGTCTCCTTGAGATCCTCCAAGAGCGACTCTTTCTTTTGAGATCTGACTACGATGTCGTCCACATAAGCGTGGACAATACGACCGATCTGGTTATGCAAACAATTTTGGATGGAACGCTGATAAGTCGCCCCTGCACTCTTGATCCCGAATGGCATAGACACGTAACAGAAGGCTCTGAAGGGGGTTATGAAGGACGTTTTCTCCTAGTCTGCCACCGCCATCTTGATCTGGTGGTATCCAGAATAAGCATCCAAGAAACACAAACGCTCGCAACCCGCCGTTGAATCAATGATTTGATCGATGCGGGGAAGGGCGAAGGGATCCTTCGGACATGCTCTCTTGAGGTCGGTGTAGTCGATGCACATGCAGAAAGTATCGTTCTTTTTTAGCACCAAGACCGGGTTAGCCAACCATTCAGGATGAAAAACCTCGATGATGAACCTGGCGGCCAAAAGCCGAGCGACTTCCTCTCCGATTGCCTTACGTCGCTCCTCATTAAACCTGCGAAGGTACTGCCGAACTGGCTTTACTTTGGGGTCAGTATTAAGATGGCCCTCAGCGAATTCTCTCGGTACACCTGGCATGTCAGAAGTTTTCCACGCGAAGATGTCCCGATTCTTACAGATGAATTCGATGAGCGTGCTTTCCTATTTGGGATCCACGCCCGTCCCAATAGTGAACTGCTTGGTTGAGTCGCCATGCGTGAAGTCTATAACCTTGGTATCATCCATTGGTTTAAACTTGAGGGGCGGCTCAGAGTCGATTGTTGGCCTCTTGAGTGGCGTCATATCTGCCGGATCAACATTGGCTTGGTTAAACTTGAGCTCCTCGGCCGCGCAAGCCGTCTCGGCATAAGCTGCGTCTCCTTCTTCGCACTCTTGGGCTATCTTCTTGTCCCCACTAATTGTGATAGGTCCCTTAGGACCAAGCATCTTGAGCTTGAGGTAAACAATGCATGGTAAGGGCTTTTGATTTTGACCACCTCGAACATGAGTGACTCGCTCCTGTAATTGGACTCTATGCCAAAGGCCACGTTAAGTTTAATTCGCCAATTGGATATGCCGACTTACCCGGAACAATGTCGTGAAAAACCGTGGACGATGGCATCAAGTCTTTCTCCAAGAGATTCATCCTTCGAAAGGTATCGAAGTATAGGATGTTAATGCTGCTGCCTCCATCCATAAGGTCTTTGGAAAGGGTGTATCCTCCGACTTGGGGAGCCATGACCAAAGCTAAGTCGCCAGGGTTATCAACTCGGGGTGGGTGATCCTCCCTACTCCAGGTTATGGGCTGTTTAGACCAGTGAAGGTACCTGGGGAGCACTGGCTCAGCCACGCTGAAAGCTCTATGTTTCACCTTCTGATCCCGTTGGTAGGTGCTGGTGGTGAACACTTGATACTACCCACTATTCAGCTGCTTAGGGTTATTCTAGAAACCGCTATGAACATCCTATCGCTGGAGATTCCCTTGTGGGGGTGGTTGCTGAAACACTCCCGGCGGGTTATACTGTTGTTGGTTGTGAACTTGGTACTTTCGGTTGTTGGGTTGTGACCGGCCCTATGGATCCGGGTTAGGGATATCGCTGAAAGGGCTCTCGCGTGACCCGGGCACGCTGAACTGTTCCTATCGCTGGCCCTGATCATCTCCTTGGCCTTTCTTGAGCGCCTCAGCTTGGAACTCCTACATCACGTAGCAATCCTCCCAAGAGTGGGTCGCCGGCCCCTCAGCTGTAGCATGCTGTGGGCATGGGCCTTTGAGCATCTCATGATAGTTGCGCGGCTTCTTCCCACTGAAACCCCGCTTCTTCTGGCGCTGGTTTCCGTTGTTGGTATTGGTGTTAGCAACGAAATCTTTGGGACCTTCCTGTTGTCTCTTTTTACCTTGCCCGCCATGGTGGTGGTTACCCCGGATTTGAAACTGAGAGTGCCCCTTCGACGACTCGCCCCTCCTGGCGGTGCTAGCCTTGTCGTCGTCCTCCCTAGGATCCTTGGTGTCATCTGACTCGGCATATCTGGTAAGGGTATCCATCAACTCGCCCATGTCCTGCACTTTACGCTTAAGTCGCCCCAGCTTCAGCACTAGAGGCTCGTAATGGCAAATTTTCTCCAGAATCAACATTGCCTGAGCCACCGAGATGCCATCTGACGAATGAATAACTTCTGCGACTTGCCGAGTCCAGTGATGGGCCGACTCATCCGGCCGCTGGACGCAGTGTTGTAAGTCGACGATGGTCATCGGGTGTTTGCAAGTCCCTTTGAAATTTTTGATGAAGCGCTCCTTTAACTCTGCCCAAGTATTGATGGAGTTAGGCGGCAAGTTTTTCAACCACGCAAGCGCCGTTCCTTCAAGCATCATAGTGAAATACTTGGCACAAACCGCCTCTTTCACGTCGAGCATGTCCATTGTGAGCTCGTAACTCTCAATCCATGACCCTGGTTCGAGATCTGGTGTGTAATTGGGCACCTTCCTTGGTACTTTGTAATTTTTAGGCATCCGCCCATTGCGTAGAGCGGGCATGAGAAACGACACCTCGATGTGCTTGACTGCGGCATCGAACGGTGCTGGAGGTGTCTAGGTATAAGCCGGATAACCCTGACCCACTGCGGCTGCCGTCTCCATTTGACGCGCGGCTTGCGCTGCATCCACAATGTCTTGGTCTTGTGTATCGGGCATCCCGAGCGGGTTGGTCTGGGGAAAACGTCGTTGCCCGCTGGTCACTGCGGGTTGGTCCTCATGGCGACTCCTGGTGTGACTCGCCTGGGGCGTGGAGTGTAACCGGTCAAGGCTGTGTGAGTATTGCACATGTTGGACCATTGTTGTCTTCAGCATCTCGATGGCGTTTCTTGCTTCTACCTTGGACGGGGAGTTTCCGTAGATGGGGAGGGACTCTAGGTGGCGGGTTGCCGCCAGCACATTATCCACGGGATTTGAGAAGTGGCCTCATGGTGTATGGAAGCGAGTTGCATGGGCATCCATCGATTGAGGCGGTGGCGGGTTGGGTGGCTGAACCGGGCCTCCCCCTGGAGCGGCTTGCAAAGGCCGCTCAGGTCCCGCCCCAGGAGTGCGCGGGGTGTCGAAAAGGCGAGTTGGATGTAAGTCAGCCGGGAGGCGTCCATGATGCCTCCTTTGGTGAATGGCATTGGACGCACGCTGTTGTCTCTCGAGCCGCCATCCTTCGGTGTTCAGCCGTTCCGTCTCCGTAGCGATCATGGCCTGCTACGTCTCCATCCTGGCGGCTTCCTCTTCCATGTCTCGCTGGGCCTTGGCCATCACCTCCCACAGCTTCGCCAGCTCGGCGTTGATGGATTCATGATTCTCTGGCGTCACAGCGGTTGTCATGAGCCTGGTAACCTCCGTCGTTAAGTCCGCCATGGCCTGAGCCAGGGTTTCCGACGTCTCGCTGGTCTCATTGTTGTCGGCCGGGTTTTGCTGAGATTGTGTCGCCCCCGCCATATAGATGGCGATTTGCCAATGGGTCTTTCAAGAATCTCGGGGTCCATTGCGATTGATGACCCTCCAAGTTGCCCTTCGTGAAGGGGATGGATTGAATATGTCTCGCCCATGGATTACTCGCCGTCAGAGTTGATGGGGGTGACCTCCTCGATTGCCGGTCCGTCTCGTACGCTGGCTCCCTACGTAAAACCGATAAAAGCGTGGCGTCTCTTGTCCTGTCGTGTGATGGGGAGGACGTACCTGGCCGGCTCGATGATGTCGATGGAGGTGTCCGGCTCACGCACGGGCGTTCCAACCATGTTGATGAAGATGTTGATCTTGCCGAAGGGACACTATAACCAGATTCGACTGAATCATCTTCTGGCCCCCACAGCGAGTTGTCGATGTAGTACCTTCCGCGGCGGCTCTTCGTCATGATGCCGACCGCGTAGCTTTCTGACCCTGGTAGGGCTCGCTTTGAGAACTCAACTCCACCGTGCGCTACCCCCACGGTGGGTGCCAACTATGGTGGTTTTGTCACGACAGATGTCCTCATGAAAGGACTTAAGGATGGAGCCATCGCACCTTGGTGGCGACTCAAAGGGGGTGAGCGAAAGCGAGATTCAGATTTACCAAGTTTCGGCCCCTCGTGTGGAGGTAAAAGTGTACATCCTGCTTTGTGTAGATTGATGATGGTGTGGATTACAAGGAGGGTGTAACTCGTCTGATCTAGCTCTCGATGATTTCTAACTTGCCCCTATCTTCCCCAGGGACTCGCCTTTATATACAGGCCGAGGCCCCAGGATTTACAAGAGTCCTGGCTATGCTACAAATTGTAGCTTTCCCTATCTCTAAGTTGTCGTGCTTTCCAAGACTGGAAACCTCCTTGGCGGTCTATCCTCTGCATAGCTCCTGAACCGCCACCCGGCTCCTAGGCCATTGCATGTATTACCAATGAATGAGTCGCCCCTTTAGTGACCCGGCTCAGCTAGGGCAGGTTACACCACATGTAATATCCCCAACAATTGCATTTTGGCTGCTGCCTATATATACACCTTCACCCACCTCTAATTCGTGGGAGAAGCACTCAGAACACACACTTCATTTCCATATCCATTTTCTGAGAGAGAACCACCTACTCATGTGTTGAGACCAAGATATTCCAATCCAATTATTTGAAACTTGATATCTAGCATCCCCAAACTTCTTTCCACCAAATAAACCTCTCCTACCCATTCATATTCTGCGAGAGAGTGATTTGCGTTGAGATGATACGTCCCAAACATATCTATAATTTCTGCTTGTTCCATGATCTTTTGGGTGACATTGTTATATGTTTTGCTACACTTTTATATCTTTTTACACATATATGGACTAACCTACTAACTCAGTGCACTAAGTGCCAGTTTCTGTCTGGTAATGTCTTTTTTGCTGGGGCTTTTACCGAAAATTCCAATGTCCCAAAAATGCCGAGAAAAATATATAAAAATCAGCTTGACGGAAGCTTCCGGATCACCGAAGATGGGACACACGGGAGCCATGGGCTGCCCAGGCGACCTCCCGGTGCGGCCTGGCCCCTGGCCGCGCCCACAGGCCGCCTGGGTGGGCCCCACCTCCTGTGATGCCCTCCTTTGGCCTATATTTACCCCTCCGATCGGAAACCCTTCCAGCATATCCAGAATCACAAATTTCTCCATCGTTACGCTGCTGCAACGCTTCCGAGATCGAGAGCGTAAGGAGACCTCTTCCCGGCACCCTGTCGGAGGGAGGATTGACCTCCGAGAGCTTCTCCACCGTCATGGACGCTTCCCGGATGTGCCTTGAGTAGTCCTCCTTGGACGTACCTTGTGCAGGTCCACGTCTTTTGCTAGCGCCAGAGCAGCGGACACCTACTTGTTGATCCTCGGAGTCCTCCTGGTTCGATAAACCTTACAGTCTTCGTGTAAGGGAAACTTGCTGCTGACTACATCTCCACCTTCCACTTGGGGTAACCAACAAGGGGCGAGAACTATATTCATCAACTCATCATCAAGCAACTTTCTGGTGTCATTGCCGGGGACTCCAGTCTTCAAGATTGGGGAGTTGCACGCTATCTTTTACCTTTGCTTTTTAGTCTTGCTAGTTTGCTTTCTAGTTTTTGCCTTAGAGTCTTATAACAAAAACCACAAAATATTAGTTACTTTTGATTTGTTTAGTCAGTATGCCTAAGTCCTTTGCCTTTGGTATTGCACCCGAAGGAGAGATTCTCACCTTCAAACAATGGGTTGGAGAAAGTTTGAAAGATGCTTGGTATAGAATTAAAAATTCTCAAGATAGAGCCACCAAGAAGCAATCCACCTCTATTTTTCTTAGAAATTTTTATGTTGGTATTATTTATTGGCATAGGTTTGTTCTAGACACAACAATAGGAGGGAATTTCTTAGAAGCTCCCGTTGGGGAGGCTCTTAACGTTAGGAAAATCTTGTCGGAATCCCACCTATTGTTGACATAAAGGATGATATCACTTTAGCTCACATTATGAGTAAACTTGAGAAGATAGAGCTAGAGATGCCAAGCATGAGCAAAATAAATGAAGTAGATCGTTGGATTCAAGGGAACTTAAATAGACTTGATAGCTCCATGCACAAAATTTACAAAATTTTGGAGACCCTTAAATCCCATGATATGGATCCTTCTAGGATTGACAAGATCGAGGATATTTTTGAAACTTTAGGAACTACTCTATCCTCCATCAAAACTAAAAAGGTAGAAACCCCCGCAATGAAGGGATCTCGGTTCGTTAACGCACCCAAGGTTCCTCAACCCAAACAAGTATACCTATTGCTAAGGGTGTTAAACTGTGAAGACCTTGGAAGAGATACCTCTCTTAAATAGAATTCGAAATGAAATTCCAATTGGTCCTACTACCTTTGCTTTTGTTCCTAGAAATTCTGCCAGTAGGCCTCTCTTTGAGAGTCCTCTTAAGATTGGTTGTACTATTGAAGAGATTTTTGATGATCCTTATGACGGTTCCATTGATACAACTTGATATTTTTTGCGTCATGCCTAGCTCAAAGGCATAAAAGCAAGCGCTTGTTGGGAGGCAACCCAATTTTTTTAACTTTCCGTTTAGTGGTCTTGATGCTTGTTACTACTGTAGCAGCATCATTGTATCTTTATTTTCAAGCTTTGTGCCAAGTTTTAGCCTTCGATTGCAAGAAAGTTCAAAAGTTATGACATGCTGCCCCGAAACAGATTCTGTCTTCTTTACGGAAAATTTCGCTAAAAATCACCAGATCATCTTTTTTATCTTCATTTTTTGAAAGTATGCTCTATATAATTTTCTTTCTGGCATCTGTTCTGAATTTTTTAATTTGAGTTGCAGAAGTGCCCCGAAAAAATTATTTACTACGTGGTGTTCTATTTTTCACAAATTCTGCCACGTTTTGCGTTTTCATCATTTTTCAAATCTTAAGCTTGCTTTTCCTTTGCAAAAACCTTTTGGAAATCATGAGAAATAGTAGATTTTCATGAAAATCTTTATTTTCAGTAGGTAATGAATTATTTTATCATGGGTACTAACCACTCTAATCAGCTTATGATGAGTTTCGTATGAAGGGAGTTTTCAAGTATGCGATGGAAGATGTTGAAAGAAGATCCAACGGTGTCAAGCGCTCAAGCTTGCGGATTCCCCCATGCACCCCCAATAAATATTCAAGTAGACTCAAGCGTCTAAGCTTGGGGATGCCCCCGTGCATCCCCTTCTCTATCAACAATCATCAGTTCGTCCATCTTCATGCTATATTTTTATCACTTCATATGTTATGTGCTATACTTGGAGCGTCCTGCTCTTTACTTTTTAGTTTGTTTTAATTTTGATTGTTACTCATAACAAGTCGGAACCTAGCCTTCTTTGTTTGGGAGAGAAACACGCTCCATTCCACTCTAGAACACAACATAGGTTTTCATGCTTATCTTTTGTGTGTTCTCTATCTTTACATAGTTGTTGTCATGCTTAGCTCTTAGTTTTCATGCTCTATATTTTTAAGAGATTTTATTTAGGTTGCTTTGGAAACTTTCTTGAGTTATCACGCTTGTCTTGTTTAGAGAGTTGGCATGTTGCACTGAGTTGTGTCTCTTCCATGAGTAGGTAATTGAGGTTGCTATTTAAATATAGTAGTAACTTGCAATAGTTTTGAGGTATTGATTTGAGTAATGTTTGGACTATTGGTGCCAAGAGCTTGATCCTATTAGTGATAGGTGTCGTATCTTGGGAAATCCGTGTGTTTTTCAAAAACTACAAATTAGTTGAGAACTCTAGCTACTAGATTGATCGCTAACCTCTGGAGGGGTTGGAATATATAGAGTATCCTCATGTTACCATGGGTAGACGATGCGCAAGGATAACCAAACCCCCAAACACTCCTCCTCGGGGTACTTGTCTCTTTGTGAATTTCCTAACAAGATAGAGAGTTACCGATAATAAGTTTACGAGTTCCTCAGACTAATGCGAGTATTCGATTGTTGGCACTTCCACCATCCATATTTTAGTAGCCTCTTCGGTACCGTGCATTGCCCTTTCTCACCTTGAGAGTTGGTGCAAACTTCGCCGGTGCATCCAAACCCTTGGCATGATACGCTCTGTCATTATAAGCCTCATTATATCTTTCCTCAAAACAGCCACCATACCTACCTATTAAGGCATTTCCATAGCTTTTCCGAGATACATTGGCATGCAACATCCACCATCTCATGACTTGATCTTCATGTCATACATGCTTTTTCTTGATCGAGGAGCTGCATGATAGTTGGGCCTTGCCCTTATTATTGCTACATGACGCCCTAGTTTCATTGCATATCCTGCTACAGTGGCAGAGGCATACATTTGCATACATCATTATAGTTTTCATTTGTCTTTATGTTGAGTACTTCTTATAAAGTGTGAAGATCTTCTTTTTATTCTTGTAAAATATAGAGTGTTGCCCTTAAGTGAGATAAAGATCCCAAAGAGGACAAATTAAAAGATTCCAAAGAGGACAGATCAAAAGAACCCAAAGAGGACAAATGAGAGATAAATAGAAAGAACCAAAGAGGCCACAAAAAAATAAAATAAAAAGAGAAAAAGAAATAAAATAGAGAAGGGGGCAACACTACTATTCCTTTTGAAAGATCCACACTAATACTCCATTGCTATATTTGTACTACATAGAGATTATCAATCATGCATAACTATGTGGGGACCCTCACACTATAGAACTTGGCTTGTATATTCCAATGATGAACCTCCTCAAATGAGCTCTAGGTCTTCATGAGAAAGCAAGTTGGATGCACCCCCACTAGTTCCATTGGAGATCTTACCTTAGCTCATATGTGCATCTGTTGCATGGGAATCCCTACTCCTCACATCATATTTATCATTTGGCTTCCTCTCGCCTATGGTTGTCCTCATTGATGTGAGCCTTTCACACCCTTTTTGTCTTCCTTCCCCATCATTATTCTCTTTCCCATCCTAAGTGCCAACATATCTTGCTTGCGCTCATCCATTGCATGAGTGCTCAAATTCGAAAGGGAGAGGATCATTTTGACTTGTGCCTGACTAGTAGTCTAGGGATGAGTCAAAATAAGATTCCGAAGGAGACCAAGTGTGAAGTTTAGTAGATTGGGTTCTCAATTAAAAAAATATATTTTTATACTCTCAACCCATCTCCCATTTCTTTCACACAAACACCATTTGGAGACATTCGAGTCACGGACAGCGAGAGCTGTTGCACCTTTATGTTCTTACTTTGCTAATTTCAAAACTAAATATAGACTCTTGCTTGTTATTATCTTGACTTGAATTGCATATCTTACTTAATTTACTTTGAAGTTCTTATATGTGTGTTAGCATGTCACCACAGAAATTATTGTGTTATCATTTACCTACTCGAGGACGAGCAGGAATTAAGCTTGGGGATGTTGATACGTCCCAAATGTATCTATAATTTATGCTTGTTCCATGATCTTTTGGGTGACATTGTTATATGTTTTCTTACACTTCTATATCTTTTTACACATATTTGGACTAACCTACTAACTTAGTGAACCCAATGCCAGTTTCTGTCTGCTGATGTCTTTTTTGCAGGGGCTTTTACCCAAATTTCCAGAGCACCAAAAATCCCGAGAAAAATATATAAAAATCACCAAGACGGAAGCTTCCAGATCACCGAAGATGGGCCAGAGGGTAGCCATGGGCTTCCCAGGTGACCTCCCAGCGCGGCGTTTCCCCTGGCCGCGCCCACAGGCCGCCTAGGTGGGCCCCACCTCCTCTGACGCCCTCCTTTGGCCTATATTTACCCCTCCGATCGGAAACCCTTCCAGCTTATGCAGAATCGTGAATTTCTCCATCGTTCCGCCGCCGAAGCGCTTCCGAGATCGGGAGCGTCAGGAGACCTCTTCCCGGCACCCTGCTGGAGGTAGGATTGACCTCTAGGAGCTTCTCCACCGCCATGGACGCTCCCCGGACATGCCGTGAGTAGTCCTCTTTGGACCATGAGTCCATGGCCAGTAGCTATGTGATGTCTTCTCTCCAATCTTGTGCTTCCATGATTAGCCCTTTTGAGCTGCCCTACATGATCAATGCATCTATGTAATTTTCCTGCTATTGCTATGCTTGGTTTGTTGGGATACGATGGATTTTGAGATTATGTTCAGATTGTGATGAGTTATACATTTGATTATCCTTTTATATTATGTTCTTTAGTGATTCATGCATGTTCTCCGTTGCTTTTTATTGCTGTGGCTGAGTAGTAGATTGTAACTCCAAGAGGGAGTGTTATGCATGATTGTGGGTTCATGCCCCCTCATGTCTAGCTTGATTGACAGAAACATGAGACTAGGGGATGTGCTATTGCCACCAGGGAGAAAACAACGGTGCTTGTGACCGCGGTTGCAAGGATTGTTTACCTTACGCATAGTTCATTAATGCAGTTGTCCATTGCTTTGAGTTTACACTTTGGGCGGGGCTCGCAACTTAATACCAGCAAGATGTTCTGGATAGATATCTCAAGGTGGATGATTAGTAAGTAGATGTTGATGAATAAACGGTCTACTTGTCTTGGCGTACTGCCCATTAAAATTGAGCCTCTAACTTTCAAGTAGCATAATTAGCATTGCGGTGCGTTTATAATTTTGTCAATTACACAACTATAGTTTGTTTACCCAAGCATAGTTGTTTATCGTCTTCTGAAAGAGAGACATCACTAGTGAACATCATGTGACTCTGGTCCATATCACCATCATTCCTTACACCTCGATCATTTACTGCTTTCATTTACTTTTCCGTTGTAATAACTATCACTATTCCCTCTTGTGTTTTGATCATTTGCAAACTACAAGGCCGGAGAGATTGACAACCTCTCTGTACTCGTTGGGAGCAAAGTTATTTTTCTGTGCGCAAGTCCACGTCTTCTGCTAGCGCCAGAACATCGGACACCTACTTGGTGATCCTCGGAGTCCTCCTGGTTCGATAAACCTTACAGTCTCCGTGTAAGGGAAACTTGATGCTTACTACATCTCCACCTTCCATTTGGGGTAACCAATGAGGGGCGAGAAGTATATTCATCTACTCGTCATCAGGAGACTATCTTTGGAAGCACAAGAGCAAGGAGTTTATTGATCTACCACATCTATTACCTTTTGGAGGATGGTGCCTCCTAGATTGGTTAGGTGTTGCTTGGAAGCCTCCTACTTCGTGTTGTGGAGTTGAACCAAGATGTTTGTAAGGGCAAGGAGATCGCCTACTTTGTGAAGATCTACCATGAGTGAGGCTAGTCCTGTCTGGACGGAAGCCGTCGTGGAATAGACACGACCGTTTCTTTGTGGACCACTTGTGGGTGGATCCTGATACGTCTCCGTCGTATCTACTTTTCCGAACTCTTTTGCCCTTGTGTTGGACTCTAATTTGCATGATTTGAATGGAACTAACCTGGACTGACGCTATTTTCAGCAGAACTGCCAAGGTGTTGTTTTTGTGCAAAAATAAAAGTTCTCGGAATGACCTAAAAATTTACGGAGATTTTTTCTAGAATTAATGAAAAATACCTGCGCAAAGATCCACCGGAGGAGGTGAGCCAATGGGCCACACGCCCAGGAGGCGCGGCCACCCCCCCCCCCCCAGGCCGCACCTACCAGGCTTGTGGGGCCCACATAGCTCCACCGCCTCCAAACTCAGCTCTATTTAGTCCGTCTCACCCGTAAAAAAATCAAGGAGAAGAGTTCATCCGTTTTACGATACGGAGGCGCCGCCACCTCTTGTTCTTCATCTGGAGGACATATCTGGAGTCCGTTCTCGGCTCCGGAGAGGGGAAATCGTCGCCAACGTCATCATCAGCCTTCCTTCATCGCCAATTCCATGATGCTCTTCACCGTTCGTGAGTAATCTCATCGTAGGCTTGCTGGACGGTGATGGGTTGGATAAGATCTATCATGTAATCGAGTTAGTTTTGACGGGGATTGATCCCTAGTATCCACTATGTTCTGAGATTGATGTTGCTACTACTTTGCCATGCTTAATGCTTGTCAGTAGGGCCCGAGTGCCATGATTTCAGATCTGAACCTATTATGTTGTCGCCAATATATGTGTGTTTTAGATCCTATCTTGCAAGTTGTAGTCACCTACTATTTGTTATGACCCGACAACCCCGGAGTGCCAATAGCCGGAACCACTCCCAGAGATGACCATAGTATGAGGAGTTCATGTATTCACAAAGTTTTAATGTGTTGGTTCAGTTCTTTATTAAAAGGAGAACCTTAATATCCCGTAGTTTCCATTAGGACCCCGCTGCCACGGGAGGGATGGACAATAGATGTCATGCAAGTTCTTTTCCGTAAGCACGTATGACTACATACGGAAGACATGCCTACATTAGATTGACGAACGGGAGCTAGTTACTTATCTCTCCGTGTTATAGCTGTTACATGATGAATCACATCCGGCATAATCATCCATCACCGATCCAATGCCTACGAGTCTTTTACTACTGGTCCTTGCTACGTTACTTTGTTGCTGCTACTGTTACTCTATCGCTACTGCTGCTACTTTGCTGCTACTCGTTACTGTTGCTACTGCTGCTATCATACCACCTTGCTACTGATACTTTGTTGCAGACACTAAATCTTTCAGGTGTGGTTGAATTGACAACTCAGCTGCTAATACTTGAGAATATTCTTTCGCTTCCCCTTGAGTCGAATCAATAAATTTGGGTTGAATACTCTACCCTCGAAAACTGTCGTGATCCCCTATACTTGTGGGTTATCAAGACATTTTTCTGGCGCCGTTGCCGGGAAAGCACAACTATATTCTCTGAGTCACTTGGGATTTACGTCTGATGGTCACTATGAGGAATCCTATAGATCCAAGAACTAAAGTCTTGCCCTCCACTACGAGGAGAGGTAAGGAACTGCCATCTAGCTCTGCACTTGATTCACCTTCAGTTATGAGTAAGTTTGCGACACCACCTCCTTCTAGAAATCTTGATATGTCGCCTGTGCTTGATGATGCTACTTCTGCTGCCCATGATGCTTATGATGATGCTATGCTTGATACTGCTTTGCCTGATATGCCTGAATTGCGTGATATGCAAGAACGTTATGTTATGGAGGGAGAGATAGATGAGGACTTTCTTGCGTGTAAGGATAGCTATGATGTTCAGAAACTACTGCTCAAGTGGAAAGAAAAATCTCTGAACGCTAGGATGAAATATGACCCGAAGTTTGCTACTTCGCCTATCTTTATGACCGATAAGGATTATGAATTCTCTATCGAACCTGAGTTAATCACTCTTGTCGAATCAGATCCTTTTCACGGTTATGAGTCTGCAACGGTTGTAGCCCATCTTACCAAACTTCACGATATAGCCACCCTATTCACGAATGAGGAAAAGATTCGCCACTACTATATCCTCAAGTTGTTTCCTTTCTCACTAAAGGATGATGCTAAGACCTGGTTCACTTCTCTTGCTCTGGGTTGTGTGCATAGCCCCCAGGACATGGTCTACTACTTCTCCGGAAAATATTTCCCTGCCCATAAGAAGCAAGCCGCCTTGCAGGAAATATACAACTTTGCTCAAGCTGGAGAAGAGAGTCTCCCACAAGCTTGGGGGAGGCTCGTCCAGCTACTGAATGCTTTACCTGATCACCCTCTTGAGAAGAATGAAATACTTGATATCTTCTATAATGGACTTACCGATGCTTCTAGAGACCACCTAGATAGTTGTGTTGGTTGTGTTTTTAGGGAACGAACTGTAGAACAAGCTGAGATCCTATTGAATAACATCTTGTGCAATAAGAATGCTTGGACTATTCCCGAACCACCTCCTAAGCCAACTCCGAAGAAAAGAGGTATTCTAATCCTCAGTCCTGAAGATATGCAAGAAGCTAAGAAATCTATGCGAGAGAAAAGCATTAAATCTGAAGATGTCAAAAATCTAACACCTATCAAAGAGATCCATGGTCTCGATAACCTGATACAGGTAGTAGAGGTAAATTCTCTGTGTAGGATTGATGAGAGTGATATTCCTTTTGATAAACCTGCTAGCCTATGCCTGGATGAATTTGATAACTTTGTTGCCGAACAACAGAGTTTCAATGATTATGTTAGCACACAATTGGAACAAAATGCTCGTATGCTTAGTCATTTAAGTGATTGTGTGGACAGAAATGTCAGTGATCTTAAGCTTCTGAGTAAACATGCCTCTATGGTTACTACTCAGGTAGAACAAGTACTTAAAGCTCAGAATGACTTGCTCAATGAGTTGAATGACAATTCTGTCAGAGTCGTTACTAGAGGCGGTAGAATGACCTAGGAACCCTTGTATCCTGAGGGCCATCCAAAGAAAATTAAACAAGATTCTCAAGGAGTTAGCACTGATGCACCTAGTCATCCTAGAAAGAAGAAGAATGATGATAGGAATTTGCACGCTAGCAACCCTGTTCCAGATACATCTGAGAGTCCAAACGATGCCTCTGTCTCTGATGCTGACACACAATCTGGTGATGAACATGAGCCTAATGATGATATCAATAGTGATGTTCATGAAGATGCTCAACCTAGCAATGATAACGATGTGGAGATTGAACCTGTTGATCTTGATAACCCACAGCCTAAGAATAGAAGATATGATAAGAATGACTTTGCTGCTAGGAAGCATGGTAAAGAAAGGGAACCATGGGTTCAGAAACCCATGCCCTTTCCTCCCAAACCATCCAAGAAAAAGGATGATGAATATTTTGCGCGCTTCGTTGAAATGATCAGACCTGTCTTTCTGCAAATGCGTTTGACAGATATGCTCAAAATGTCTCCGTATGCTAAGTACATGAAGGATATTGTGACTAATAAGAGGAGGATACCTGAGGTTGAGGTTTCCACCATGCTCGCTAATTATACCTTCAAGGATGGAACTCCTAAGAAACTAGGTGATCCCGGAGTGCCCACTATACCTTGCTCCATTAAAGGCAACTACGTTAGAACTGCGTTATGCGACCTTGGAGTCGGTGTTAGTGTTATGCCTCGCTCTCTTTATCGTAGACTTGAACTGGATAAGTTGACACCCACTGAAATCTCTCTGCAAATGGCCGACAAATCAACTTCTTTCCCTATCGGCATTTGCGAGGATGTGCCTGTTGTGGTTGCAAACGTTACTATGTTAACAGACTTTGTTATTCTGGATATTCCTGAGGATGATGCCATGGAGGTCATCCTTGGAAGACCCTTTTTAAACACTACAGGGGTTGTTATAGATTGCAACAAAGGCAATGTCACTTTCCATGTCAACGGTAATGAGCATAGGTGCACTTTCCGAAGAAACAATATCGAGTACATTGCATCAATGCTATCGAAAAAACTTCATCGATTCTTATTGGGAGCTTTGAATGCCCTATTCCTCCTGTTAAGATGAAGTATGATTTGCTTGTTGGGGAGATACACATCCCAATTGAGGTGACCTAGTGACTATTGAAAATTCTCCGTTCTCTTTTGCGATTAGAGAAAGTTTGTCAAGGAGACTTGATCAACCTCATTGACGGATTTCTTTCGATGACCATGAGATGGATGAATCGAGGAGTCACAAACCTCTGTTCCAAGCTTTCACCATCGGTTGCTCAGAAGAAAAAAGATAGGTCTAGTTTAGTTTTCCCTGTTTTCTGTTTTAGCGTCCCGTGGAAAACTACCCCAAAAATAAAAGTTCTTCGAACGTCCTGAAATTCAAGTATGATTTTTTCTGGAATTTATAAAAAATACTGGGACAAAGAGCTAGTCTGGGGGCTACATGAGTAGGCCACAAGCCCTGGAGGCGCGGGCACCCCCTTGGTCGCGCCTACTAGGCTTGTGGGGCCCACGTGCACCCCTCCACTTATTCTAGCTCTCATCCACTTCTCCTACCTCCAGAAAAAATCGTTTCGCAGCTCAAACCCGTGTGCTTGCTCTTCTTGCTGGGATTTTCGACCTCTTTGCTCAAAGCACCATTCTCCGAACTGTTTTGGGGAAATTGCTCCTTGGTAAGTGACTCCTCCATTGGTCCAATTAGTTTTTTCTCTAGTGCCTTATACTTCGCGTATTTTTGCTGCCTTGGTGACCCTGTTCTTGAGCTTTGCATGCTAATTTTAGCTGGTCCCAAGTAGTTTTGATGCGTAATATGGCCTCTAGGAACTTGTGGGAGTAGTTGCTATGAGTTTAGTTGAGCCTTGTTCACTTTTCCTTTGGGTCACTGAAAATTTTAGAAAAGGAAGATGTTCAGGAGAAACTATCATGGTGGTTCCTCAAGCAAGAGAGGTCCCCGTCTTCCAATTCGGGAACCCGATCCTTACCAGCCGAGGAACACACAGGTACAACCATGTGAATGGTCTTCTGATGAATTTATGATTGAGGCAGGTTTCAAAGATGGGTTTGATACACTTGTTCACAATGTCGAACTCGAAGAATTCATCTCCGATAAATGTGATAAATATGTTGCTCTCACTGCCTCTTTTGTTCGTAGATTCAAATTTTTAGTTGGTCATGATACATCTGTACTGTTTGATCTCTATGACAAATCGTATACCATGGATTTAGAGGATTTCAATAGAATTTGCAAGATACCTATCTGGGGTAGTCTCAATGATCCTCCGAAATCTTCGGTTAGAGATTTTTTTTCTGGTATAATTGTCGAAGAAACTAGAGATATTACACAGGCTACCATGGGGAGCATTCATTTTCCTGCCTTGCATTATTTTGCCCTCTTCATAGGCAGATGCATTAATGGCAAGATTGAGCATTGTTACCTCTGTGCACCCGACCATAGTATTCTTAAGAGCGCAGTAACGGGTGATAAAAGCTTCAACATGGGAGCTATTATAGCAAGGAGGCTGAATAATAATGCTAATGAAGGGGATTTCTTTTGTGGGATCTATGCCACTCGCATAGCAAATTTTCTTGGAGTACCCATCCGCGAAGGAGATCCCTCGCTTCATACAGCTTTCCTTGATCGCACCGCTTTGCCAGGCTATCAATTCCTTGAGAGGGATGATGAATCCCTCCTATACCGTTTGATATTTAACCGGTAGCGTGTTTTCCATATTACCCTTCCTGCTCCTTCCTTCTTTGACTTTCAGGTATAAGGGAGATATTACATAACCAGAGAAGAGGCAAAAGAGTATGAGAGGGAGGCAAGGGTTGCTCGTCTCCGTGAGGCAGCTATTCAGGCAGTGGCTACAGCGCTCCTGTACAACCCTCATTATGATTTTGGGTATCGCCCAGACCATCCTTGGGAGTAGACCAACTTAGGCCAAAAGCCTAAGCTTGGGGGAGTACGTATTTCTCACCAACTTTACATTCTTGCTTATGCTTTCACTTTGTTCGTCGGTGTTCACACTTTGCCACTGTATCATTCATGCTAGTTATTTTCTTTTTCTCGTTTTCTTTTCGTGTGTCTGTCTAGTTTGAGAAAACCCAAAAAGATTTTCTTTTTCTTCTTTTGCTTGTTGGGAGCTTTCCCGTGTAAATAGTTTTCTTTTTCTTTGGGTCAAGGTAGAAGATATTGGTTACAATGTTTAGTGGCTCTCGCATGCATACCTGTTTAGCTGTGATAGAGCCATATTACTTTGTCTTCTCCTTTGTGTTTGCCTGCAGATTCCAGCTTAGTCCAATGCATGAGCACTCTTCTTATTGTTCACATCATTCGGTCGTGCAAGTGAAAGGCAATAATGACGATATATGATGAAGTGACTGAGCCTGGAAAGCTGGTATGAACTCGATCTATTTTGTTTTTGTAAATATGACTAGCTCACTGTTCCTAGTTCAGCTTTGTTGTGAGAGAAACATGTTTGCAATGACAACTTAGAGATCATAGTTGTTGATGCCATGCTTAATTAGCTTGGAGCTTATAATGGTTTGCCTTGGTTGCCAACATGAATGTTGAGATGACTATGATGTAGTATGATAGGATGGTATCCTCCTTTGAATGATTCAAGTGGGACTTGGTGCATGTTCACGCATGTAGTTGAAACAAAATCAACATAGCCTCTATGATATTCATGTTCATGGTGATTTATGTCCTACTCATGCTTGCACTCAATGTTAGTTAATCTCAATGCATTTTGATGACTGTTGTCGCTCTCTAGTTGGTCGCTTCCCAGTCTTTTGCTAGCCTTCACTTGTACTAAGCGGGAATACTGCTTGTGCATCCACTTCCATAAACCCAAATTTGTTCCATATGAGTCCACTATACCTACCTATGTGCGGTATCTACCTACCGTTCCAAGTAAATTTGCATGTGCCACTCTCTAAACCTTCAAGAAATAATATGTTTTGCATGCCCGAACCGCTCATGTGGTGACAGGGGGCTATTAGTATCTTCCATGCTAGGCGTGTTATCCTCGATATGTGTTTATTGTCACATCCCTCGAAACCTAATCAAGTATAGCATTGTGCTCATATCTTCTTTGCTTTGCATCCAAGAAAATTGCAACAATATCAAAGCAAGTGGTGAAGCAAAACTCAAAAAATCTAGCCACTTCTCATATTCAAAGGAATTATAAACTTGTTCAAATCAATGAACCCAAAATGGCCTCAAGAAAAGTTCAACTTTTCTGATAATTCTAGAAAGAAAATAAGCAATGAAGAAAACCATTTTCATAACACTTTTGGCATTTTAAATAAATGCAAAAAGCTACTGGTTTCAAGTTTAAAATTTGAATTCAAAAACTTTAAGTTTTCAAAAATGTTGAAAACTTCAGGAATGGTTGGATATATTCCAACAAATATTCTGGTGTGTTCAAAATATTTTTTGTAAACTATTTTGGAGCTGAAATAAATAGCAAAACCAATAGTTATTAAAGCAGAAAAACAAAACAGAGAAAAAATGAGGAAAGACTTACCTGACGCTCACCTGGCCCAGGACCAGTCGCGCTGTCGTCTTCCTCCTCGCCAGTAGGGCAGGAGGTGGACGCCGCGACGCCGCGCGCCTCCACGCAGCTCCCTGCCTTCCTGGCCGCCGCTTCGCGCTGGCGAGCGCAGGGATAACCTCCCCGAGCACGTCCCTATCCATTCCCGAGCGCCATTCCCCCTATCCTCTCGGCTCCTTCCTTCCCCCTTCTTGTCGCCATTGCCAGGAGCTCGAGCTCGAGCTGCCCGTGCCTCTGGACACTAGATCTCTTCCCCGAGTGCCCCTTTCGCTCCGCCTCGACGAGCTGTTCCTCCCTGCAGTAGACGAAGGTTCCTCAAACCCTGCAACGCCCACGGCACCGTCGTCTTCAAGCTTCGGCCGCCGGCGAGCTCCGCTCGATTCGTCGCCCTCAGCGCTTCCCCGAGCCGTCTAAGCCCTCCACTGCACTCCTCATGAGCTTGCGCAGCTTTCCCCCAACTTTTCCCCGTCGATCTCTTCCTCTAGGCCTAGTTTCACCGGAGCCCGACGAGGACCGCTGCTGCAGCTCGTCGCCGGTAGACCTCCGGTGAACGGTTGGTCCATCTCAGGCCACCAGCAGCTTTAGGCCGTCGCGTAGATGCTTTAGGAGCCCAGCCCCGCGCGTTTTGACCCTGTTTCCGATGACCTCGATGATGGCCGAACTTGGTCGCCGTTGAGCTCGTCGCCGGCGTCGATTCCGGCCATCCCAGCCCCTGGGGTTTGCCCCATCGTGCGCGCTGTCGAGTGGTCGATCTTCCTATGGTGTCCATCATGCATTTGGTCGTCGGAGACGAGTTTCCGATGCCCTCCGCCGTACTGGTGGTCGCCGGAGGCTCCCCGCCGGCGAGGACGACCTCGCCGCCGGTGGATCTCAGCTGGGCTGAGCCACTGACGTGTGGGGCCAGCCTCTGGATATTTTAGTTAACAAAAATAAAATTAATTAATCTAATAAGTCACTGACATGTGGGTCCAGTACTGTTAATTAGTTAATGAAGTTTAAAACTAATCTAAATCTGACCAGAGTCACTCACCAGTGGGTCCCACTGGTCAGGTTTGACTTTCAACGACCACTTGGACCTGCTGATGTCATGCTGATGCAGTAAAGATTTTCTGATTTAAAAGAATTCCAGAAAAATGCAAAAACTTCTAAAAATCATAGAAATTAATCTGTAACTCCAATGAAAATAATTTATATATGAAAAAGTATCAGAAAATCCAAGGAATCTGAATATGTCAAAATGTTACTGGACCAAACATATAGAATAATGAATTAGTTAAATTTTATAAATGCTATGGAGATGGAATTTGAAAATCATTTGAATTCCACTTCAAATGCTATGATCAAACATTGTTCAATCACAACCAGCAACTTAACATATCATTTCCATGCATGTTAAAAACAAGTTGATCTGAGCATCAGGTCGAATCAATTAAAAATGGTATTCGAGAATACCTCATTTGAAGTGATATATGACTCTGATTCAAATCAACTTCAAACCTAATAAATGTTAGTTACATTAGCATACCACCTTGCATCCTCATGCCATGCCCATGCATCATCTTGTTGCATATGATTGTTATTGATTGTTGTCATTTTCTTCAGTAGGCTCCGCTCCTCCGGATTCCACCGAATATCCGACTGACGGATATTGTCCCTCCTCTGAGCAACAAGGCAAGCAACCATTTTGATCATTCCGATAAATCCCATGTTCTTGCTCCTGCACTTACTTATTGTATTAGGATCAAATGCTTCAAATGCTTTTGCCACGTTAGTTGAACCCACTTCCTTTGCATGACCTGTCCTTGTCATAGTAAATAGCTGAACCTTGCAACCTAGCATACCTGGTAGTTGCTTGAGCCATGATGTGCCTTATCCTGCTATGCATGCTATGCTTAGAGTTGTGTATGGTCTGTCATCTGGGAGATGAACAGAATTGTGAGAATGTGTTTAGTAAGTGTCGTGGGTATAAGTCTGACAGTAGAAGTATGGGGTACGAAAGTATGGGGTAGAGCCTTAGCTACGGTGAGGATGTATGAGTTCAGGCCCCTCTACAGTGGAGGTAAAAGCCCTACGTCTCAGTGCTCTTGGGAGCTTTGTGTCGAGTGTATTGTGGATTACAGGAAGTGCCAACCCCTGCACCAGTGGGGAAGGGCGGCTATATAGAGTGCGCTGCCCTTCATAATGGCCCGGTGGACAGGGGTGGAATAGTGGCGAGTAAACGCTTACGTTACAAGTAACGTAAGCTTTAAATGCTAATAATGGTGTATGAAAACGTATGACCATTGTCCTCCTGGGAGGTTACGATGTACAGAGTGGATTCCAGTCGGTACGTTAGATATGCTCCGAGTGGATCGTCGCCGACTGGATGATGGGGGTGCCCTTAGTTTAGTCGGAACTGTCTAAGGGCCTTGTCTTCTATGAAGGGTAGTCCTTGGGTAGGACCTATAGGGCAGACCTATGACCCTACCCTGGGACTATAACCCCATCATTAGTCCCCGAATGGATCGGGGTTGGAATGATGAAGTGATGTCTGGAGTTTGGTACCAACTGGTATTGAGGTGACTTTAGCGTTGTTTGCCTCGATCCATTTGATCCTTTCAGCTAGTGATCCGAGTGAATATGCCAGTGAAACGAACCGTGAGGGACCGAATGATTCCGCAGAATCTTTCGACGTGACTGGTCATACTGATAGCGTCGGATTTTCCAGGATCCTCAAATTTCGGTTGCCGCGCGCGCTCAGCGGGGATGACGACATCGCCATCGAGTAGGTTTCCCCTCCTCGATTACCACGCCGTTATCTTCTCCACTAATCTTGCAGCGGTCGGTTGGGGGGATAAGATCCTGGGCCCACCTGTAGGTGACTCAGTCGGAGGCCTATTAAAGCTTCCCCGGCGGACCTTCCTGTTGCGCTGCTCATCTCCTCCCGTTAATCTCGCCCTCTCCCGCAACTCCTTGCGAACCTCCAGCCACCTCCTTCCTCTCCTCCTCTGTGTGTCCGTCGCCCTCACCATGACGAAGGAACAGACCAGCAAGCTCAAGGAGAAAAAGAAGAAGAAGGGGGCGGCCTCCACTCAGCGGCGGCAGCGGGCGTTGCCGGCAGGCTGGATCCAGGGGGGACTTCCTCCCCTCCTCGGTGACGGAGAACGATGTGCTGGAGCTGGTGGAGCACGGCATGGTCGTCAACAAGACCTAGAGGCTGCCGGAAGGCAAGACAGAGCCGGCGCCGAAGGAGGGGGGAGCGCGTTCTGCTGCTCAGCCACGTGGCCACAGGTTTTCTCCTTGCCTCCCCATCCTTTCTTCCGAGGTATCATGAATTACTTCGGGGGCGCAGCTCCATCACTTCCCTCCGAATGCGATATCTCATCTTTCCGCATTCATCACCCTCTCCGAGTGCTTCATAGGATGTCCTCCCCACTGGAGGCTCTACAAGTATGTTTTCTCCGCTAGATCTCAGACTATTAAGAACCTTAGCCAATCTAATGATAACACACACATCCTCCAGCTCTGCGGGGGTTTAGGATTTCAAAAGAAAACGAAGAGTAGCTATCCCTCGCTTCAGCTATCCAAGTCGGTTAGGAACCTGGCAATCGTCCTGGTTCTATTGCCAGGACATTGCCTGCCCGAATGCTTCGAGTGGGTTGCCACCCTTCAGTTTAGGACTGTCCGGGCCCTCCCATGAAGCTTGCGCTCTCTAAGGGAGAAAGGACCCAGATCCAGCCTTTGGTCACACGAAAGAAGTTGCAAAGGACAACTATGCTAGGTAGCATTCCACATCAAAAATTCATTCTTTATCACTTCCCTACTCGAGGGCGAGCAGGAGTTAAGCTTGGGGATGATTGATACGTCTCCAACGTATCTATAATTTTTGATGGTTTCATCCTATTATCTTGTCAAACTTTGGATGTTTTGTATGCCTTTTATATCTTTTTTGGGACTAACCTATTAACTCAGTGTCAAGTGCGAGTTCCTGTTTTTCCATGTTTTTGACCCCTTTCGGAGGAGGATTTTAAATGGAGTCCAAACGGAACGAAACTTCCAAAAAGATCTTTTCCGAAACAGAAGAAGATCGGGAAGCCTGAGAATCAGGGCAGGGGCTAGCAGGGACCCCACAAGCCCCCTAGCCGCGGCCAGGGGGGCGCGCCTCCCAGGCTTATGGGCTCCCTGGGCCACCTCTGCCCTAGGTCTTCCACCTATATATTCCCTAAAATCCCAGAAAAAAATCAAGAGATCATCGAAAGTACTTTTCCGCCGCCGCAAGCTTCTGTCTCCACAAGATCCCATCTGGGGCATGTTCCAGTTCCCTGTCGGAGGGGGGATTCGGATACGGAGGGCTTCTTCATCAACACCATGACCTCTATGATGATGCGTGAGTAGTTCACCACAGACCTACGGGTCCATAGCTAGTAGCTAGATGGCTTCTTCTCTCTCTTGGATCTTCAATACAAAGTTCTCCATGATCTTCATGGAGATCTATCCGATGTTATCTTCTTTTGCGGTGTGTTTGTCGAGATCCGATGAATTGTGGATTTATGATCAGATTATCTATGAATCTTATTTGAGTTTCTTCTGATCTCTCTTATGCATGATTTCATACCCTTGTAATTCTCTTCGAGTTGTGGGTTTTGTTTCGCCAGCTTGATTTATGATTCTTGCAATGGGAGAAGTGCTTGGTTTTGGGTTCATACCGTGTGGTGACCTCACCCAGTGACAAAAGGGGGTAGCGAGGCACGCATCGTGTTGTTGCTATCAAGGGTAAAAAAGATGGGGTTTTCATCATTGGTTTGAGTTTATCCCGCTACATCATGTCATCTTGCTTAAGGCGTTACTCTGTTCGTCATGAACTCAATACACTAGATGCATGCTGGATAGCGGTCGATGTGTGGAGTAATAGTAGTAGATGCAGAAAGTATCGGTCTACTTGTCTCGGACGTGATGCCTATATGTATGATCATTGCCTTAGATATCGTCATGACTTTGCACGGTTCTATAAATTGCTCGACGGTAATTTGTTCACCCAACGTGATATTTTCTATTTTGAGACAAACCTCTAGTGAACACTATGGCCCCCGGGTCTACTTCACATCATATTTTCAGCCTTACACTTTTTCTTCGTTGCACTTTCCGCCTTTAGATCTCACTTTGCAATCAATCTTGAAGGGATTGACAACCCCTTTATAGCGCTGGGTGAAAGATCTTTTGTGTTCGTGTAGGTACTCTGGACTTGACGAGATTCTCCTACTGGATTAAAACCTTGGTTCTCAAACTGAGGGAAATACTTACTGCTCCTGTGCTGCATCGCCCTTTCCTCTTCAAGGGAAAAACCAATGCAAGCTCAAGAGACGACAGAAGATTTATGTCGCCGTAGCATGGTGTCTCGAAACAACGAACTGTCGGAACGGTGCATAGTAGGGGAGAACACAATTTTATCTTGAAATTTAAGTGAGGGATCACCTTATAATGATACCGTCTTCCTAAGCAAGATAAGGTGCATAAAAGGATTAACATCACATGCAATTCATAAGTGACATGATATGGCCATGATCTCGTGCTTCTTGATCTCCATCACCAAAGCACCGACATGATCTTCATCGTCACCGGCGCCACACCATGATCTCCATCATCGTGCCGCCATCGAGGTTGTCGTGCTATCTATACTATTACTACTAAAGCTAAAACCTAGCAATATAGTAAATGCATCTGCAAGCACAAACATTAGTTTAAAGACAACCCTATGGCTCCTTTCGGTTGCGGTAGCATCGACGTGCAAGTCGATATTTAACTATTACAACATGATCATCTCATATATCCAATATATCACATCATGTCTTTGGCCATATCACATCACATGCATACCCTGCAAAAACAAGTTAGACGTCCTCTAATTTGTTGTTGCATGTGTTTACGTGGCTGCTATGGGTATCTAGTATGATCGCATCTTACTTACGCAAAGCCACAATGGTGATATGCAAATTGCTTTTTAACCTTTCTCCAAGGACCGCCTCGGTAAAATCTGATTCAACTAAAGTTGAAGAAACAGACACCCGCCAGTCATCTTTATGCAACAAGTTGCATGTTAGTCGATGAAACCGGTCTCTCGTAAGCGTATCAGTAAGGTTGGTCCGGGCCGCTTCAATCCAACAATACCGCCGAATCGAGAAAAGACTAAGGAGGGCAGCAAATTGAACATCAACACCCACAAAAACTTTTTTGTTCTACTCGAGATTACACCTATGCATGAACCTAGCTCATGATGCCACTATTGGTGAACGTTGCATGGGAAACAAAAAAGTTCCTACGCACACAAAGACCTATCATGGTGATGTTCATCTACAAGAGGGAGATCAGATCCACATACCCTTGTAGATCACTAAGCGCGAAGCGTTAAGAAACGCGGTTGATGTAGTGGAACAGCTTCATGATTCAAATCACCGTCGTCCCACGATCCGTCCCGATCTAGCACCGAACGGACGACACCTCCGTGTTCAGCACACGTACAGCTGGATCACGATCTCCGCCTTCTTGATCCAGCAAGAGATGCGGGGAAGTAGATGGTTTCTCTAGCAGCATGACGGCATGCCGGTGATGGTGATGATCTATTCCTGCAGGGCTCCGCCCGAGCTCCGCAGAAATCCGATCTAGAGGAAAACTACGAAGTAGAGGTTTAGGGTTGCACGTGGCAAAGTTGTGTCTCAAAAACCCTAAAACCTCTAGTATATATAGGAGGAGGGGAGGGGCTAGCCTCCAGGCTCAAGGGAGCCTCCAAGGCATCGGCCAAAGTGGGAGGAGGAGGGATCCTCCTCCAATTCAGTTTGGAGGGAGGAGTCCCTTCCTTCCTTCCCACCTCCTCTTTTTTTTCCTTTAGCATTGTTTTTTCTCCTTGGCCGAAATAGCCCTATTGGGCTGGCTACACCAGTCCACTAAGGGTTGGTATACTACCCATGGGACTATTAGGTTCTCTCCCGGGTGGGTGGCCCCTCCCGGTAAAACCCCCGAACCCATTCGTCACACCTGGTACACTGCCGGCAAAGCCCGAAATCTTTCCGGAAACCAAATGCAACAATTCTTTATATCAATCTTCGTTTCCGTAAAATTCCGGAAACCCTCGTGACGTCCGTGATCTCATCCGGGACTCCGAACAAAACTTCGGTCACCAGCACCTATAACTCAACTATACCAAAACGTCACCGAACCTTAAGTGTGCAGACCCTGCGGGTTCGAGAACTATGCAGACATGACCCAAGACACTCCCGGTCAATATCCAATAGCGGGACCTGGATGTCCATATTGGATCCTACATATTCTACGAAGTTCTTATCGGTTGAACCTCTGTGCCAAGGATTCATATAATCCCGTATACCATTCCCTTTGTCCTTCAGTATGTTACTTGCCCGAGATTTGATCGTCGGTATCCCTATACCTATTTCAATCTCTTTAGCGGCAAGTCTCTTTACTCATTCCATAATACAAGATCCCATGACTAACACTTTAGTCACAATGCTTGCTAGGCTTATATGTGATGTTGTATTACCGATTGGGCCCCGAGATACCTCTCCGTCACATGGAGTGACAAATCCCAGTCTTGATCCATACTAACTCAACGGACACCTTCGGAGATACCTGTAGAGCATGTTTATAGTCACCCAGTAACGTTGCGTCGTTTGATACACACAAGGTATTCCTCTGGTGTCAGTGAGTTACATGATCTCATGGTCATAGGAATGAATACTTGTCGGGACCCCGATCCTAAGCCATACAACTCCAGCATGTACACATCATATCACTTTGTGGCCTCACGCACGGTAATCACCCCGGTTGCCACCTTACCTTGGCCGGGACCGTTTGCGTCTTTTGGCTCACGTATATGACTATGTTGCCAGCAATCATATGTCAAAGAACCTGGGTCGACATGGCTAGTTATGAACCCAAGTGGCACATCCATATAGGGACAGCCATACATAACCCAGCAAGGCAGGTGTCGGTCATCAGCGAGTGTAGACGAGTCGTAGAAAGCTACAGGGACTCCATTACACCGCGTGACATTTCCCCGTGGGGACAGACACAGCAACCAAGAAGGATACATGCCGGTCAATCAATGTGTCCGGAGCAATAGCAAGCTACCAAGGCTCGGTGGAAGCACAAAGAGGCATTTCCCGGTATGGAGTACTACTCAAGGCACACAACTAGGTGTCGAATCCCACACATACCAATGCATTGCAAACATACACACAATTTGCACGATATGTGTAGATACAACATGGCATCACAACATAACTCTACAACACATCATTTATTTAATAGACTCCGAAGAGCCAACATAGTTTAATGTTACAAATTAAAGGGGTCACATGACCCAACATTCAGAGCATACAAGCATCAAGCAGAAGTTACATGTCTTGGTACAGACATCTACTAAAAGCGGCTGGAAGAGCCTAAAAGCTATAACGACCCTACCATAGGAGCCAGATCACTGTCTGGGTTCCCAAACTAAACCACCGATGTTAACATCAAGAGATAACGTAGAGAGAGCAGCGTCTATTCTGCAAAAATGTGAATAAGCAACAGTGAGTACGAAGGTACTCAGCAAGTCTTACATCAGTGCTAACTACATATGCATCAAGTATCAATGAACGGAATTTGTGGGGTTTATTGCAGAGAAGCCAGCATTGACCTTTGGCTAACCTATTCTACAACAAAGTTTTATTATCTCTCTCGTCTCCTTACGAGAGAGCGCACACGAGTCCACATAACCACCACATCAATACACCACCATGAATCCTCTCTCGTCATCCTACGAGAAAGCCATCCATAGCACTCACACTTATCTGGACCATTTTAGAGTAACCATTAAAGTTATCTATGAACCATGTAAGTATCCAAGCAGTCCATAACCGAGGACGCGGCTATTCGAATAGATAGATACCCTGCAGGGGTGTACTTCGTCACACATGCTTCCGCCACTTATCGCCAAGTGCACATAAAAATCAGCACCTCGGCAACCTTCAAGCGAAAGCCCAGCGAGGGAGTTGGCCACGGACGTTAACCTACTAAGACTCACGCCCAAGACAGTCGCCTATCTGAGTTGGAACCCATAATGGAAGTCCGGCCGAGGTTTCCAACATGGCCTCAAACGATGTGAGCAGGGCCCCAAGCCGGTCCCGACTGGGCCGTTCATCCACTTAGCAGGCCGTGCCACAACCTATGAACGTTTCGAACTACTGCGACTTCTGGACTGAGAACAGAGTAGTTAATAGGCCGAGAGGGGTCGAGTTACCGGAACCCAATGTGCGGTAGTAGCTAGTCTTGGAACACCAACACAAGATCTCGGGTCCGAAATGCGGCGGTAATGAGACAACCCACCATGTACTCCTACATGGCCTCTCATCTATACCTTTACCAGAACAGTTTCGCATCTTTAACTCTCATCAATTGGACATGATCATTCCATTACATCATTCCGATGCTCGGACCAAACTCAACCTAAGCATAGCAAGCGTAACAGGGTAAAGCACATATGGCTCAAGCATCTACCAGGTATGCTAGGTTGCATTGGTTTAGCTATTTACTGTGATCAAAATCAGGTCATGCAAAGGAATAGGTGTAGCTATCGTAATACAACTATCAATTGAATCATTTTGTCCTAATGCATAGAAATGAGAGCAGGAGCGAGAGAATAGGATTTTGTCGGAATGTTCAAAGGGGTTTTGCTTGCCTGTTGATCGGAAGAACTCAGCTATTCTTCGATGCCGGTGATAACTACATCTCGCAAGGTCTATTGACAGATCAAACGAAAGAAATTATTCACGGCAAATGCTTCACAATGATGCATGAGCATGGCAAGTTATCATGATGCTGATTTCATCTAATGCAGGTGATCATAGGTTGAAAGAAGTTTATTTGATCTATATAAGTCATTTTCAAAATCCAATTATATCATTTATAAGCCTATTGTGAATTTGTCATATTCAGCAAGGTTAAGATGTACAAACATGTGCATAAATGCCACCAATGGATTCCTTGCATTTTTCTGATACTTTTTCATATATAAATTATTTCCATCAGAGTTATATTTTAATTTCTATGATTTTTACAAGTTTCAGCAATTTTCTCGAATTAAATTAAATCAGAAACTATTACTGCGTCAGGCTGATGTCATCCCTGCGTCAGCAGGTCAACCAGCCGGGTCCAGGTCAACCTGACCAGTGGGGTCCACTAGTCAGTGACCCAGAGGCTAACCCCGCGCTGACCAGCCCCTAGTTGAGGTTTGACCAGGCGTGGGGCCCTCTGGCAGCGACTGGGGGGAGGATAAGTTAGCGCTAAGGGTTGGCCACGTCGACGGCTACCGGAGAGAGGTCGCCGGCGACTGAGCCGCGGTGGAGGGCTCGCCGGAGTTGTGCTATCTTGTGCTACCGAGGTCCAAAACGAGCGTGGTTGACGGCTGCGGGGCGCTGGCGATGCGCCCGATCTAACGGGAGCACTGGCTGGGGCTAGGGTGGCCGGGAGAGGTGCCGGCGACGAGCGGGGCGGTCGCCGAAGTTCGGCCACGGTGGGGAAAAGACGTACGGGGCACGGCAGAGCATGGGAGGAGAGGGGAAAGAATCAGCGGCTCACGGGGGCTCCATTTCTGGCGTCGGCGAGGTTGGAGGGGCTCTCTGGCCGGCGATTCGACGGCGGAGAGATCCACTGGCCGAAGGAAGAATGACGACGATGGCGACGCTACGGGGGCTCGGGTGCTCGAAGGAGATGATGAAGGGATGCAGCTTGTCGAGGCGCAGGAGTGGAGCCCTTCAGGGAGGCGAGGGGTGGCCGGGGTGGAGCTAGCGACGAGCTCGGGTGGCCGGCAATGGCGGCAAGAAGAACTCGAGACAGAAAAGAGAGGAGAGACAGAGAGCAGGGGGTGGAGAGGATAAGGGAAGGAGCGGGGCTCGTGCGCTGGCGCGGTGGAGGCAGGAGGGAACTCCACGCGAGCAGGAGGTGGCGAGGGCGTCGTGCCTTCCTTCTCCTCTGCCTTCTGGCACGAGGAGGAAGACGACAGGGAGACCCCCCCTCTGGTGGGCTGGGCCAGGAGGGTGGCGACAGGTAAGTTTTTCTGTTTTTTTTTCATTTCTCTTTTATTTCTTTCTGGCATTTACTTTTAGGATTTAAAATATATAGTTTGACGAAATATAAAACCCAAAAATGTTATTAGGTGACACAGAGAATAATGTCCAATGCCACATAAAAGTTTCAACATCTTTGAATCTTTAAAATAGAAGGAATCAAAATAATTCCATTCCAAATAGCTATTTAGTCAACTCAAAAATCCTTTTTAAAAAAGTTCCTGTGACCTAGAATTTTGGTTTGACAATTTTACCTTATGTCACAATTTTGCCAAGTTTTTGGAACATTTTTCTGGTTCCATTTAAGGTATTAAATTTTATTGCCTTCTTGTCAATTGATCAAAACATTTGGGGCTTTGATCACTTCCTATTTAAACATCAAAGTTTTTATAATGCATGCATGAATGCTTGGCAAACAAATGAAAGCTTGGGCTACAATACTTGACACGTAGAAAACAATAGCAACAAAATGACACGATCACATGCTACGTTTATAGTTTGGGTCTTGTCCATCACATCATTCTCCCAATGATGTGATCCAGTCATCAAGTGACAACACTTGTATATGGTCAGAAAATCGTAACCATCCTTGATCAACTGGCTAGTCAACTAGAGGCTTACTAGGAACATAGTTTTGTCTATATATCTGCACCTGCATTTATGTTTTCATTCAATACAATTATAGCATGGATAATAAACGATTATCTTGAAACAGGAAATATAATAATAACTATTTTCTTATTGCCTCTAGGGCATATTTCCAACATTTGTAGTTTTTGATTTTTCTTGAAGAAAGTTGAAAAGGAAAAGGAAAAAATGAGAAAAAACTTCCTTAGACGGGAAAGATCCCAACAAGGAAAGGAAATCCTTTTGGATTTTCTTTTAATACTACAACTAATTAAAGGGGAAAGAAAAATAAAAAAGATGCGAGAATATTTTGTGGATTTTCTAAGGTTTTTCAAATAAACAAGAATAAAGTGTAAAAATAAAACTAACACGGGTTTACAATGAAAGAGGATGAACACCCGCAATTTAAATGAAGTGTGTGAACATGAATGTAATATCGGTGAGAAATACGTACTCCCCCAAGCTTAGGCATTTACCTAGATTGGTGATCATCAATAATAATAGCCATGAGGTCCGGGAAAATATTGATGGTGAGGTACCATAGCATCCCACGGTTGGGCTTCGGCCTCTGCAGCGGCTAACTCATTCCAATAAGCAATTATGTCTGGTGCCATGACGGTATACCTGTGCCTGGCATGATGATCAAAAAAAGAAGGTGCTGGCAAGGTAAAAATATCACAAGTTTTTATGCTGAATACTAAAATGTAACGAAGGTGCTACGGTCGAGGAGGTTCTTCAATGAACTGGTGTTCTATCATAGTTTGGTGATCAAGATAAACCTTGGGCAATAAGTAATGAGTGCGGCGTGTGGCGACATTAAAACGTTTTGCTAATCGTGTGACATATATACCACCATGAATTTTTGCTCTTGTTCGGTTAAGATGCAACCCGTGCGCAACAATAGTTCCTAAGTTGAAAGTATTTTCACCATAAAGTGCACGACACAAAACAGCAAGAGTGGGGGCACCGAGGCCACCACCTTGCTCCATAGCAGTTATGCATTTTCCTACAAACAAGGAGAAATGGTGCACAAACGGAAAAGGCAAACTAGTGGCCCTAGCATTTGATATGCCCTAGTTTCTCCGACAGTTAGGGTGAGGAGGAATTCCTCAAGTTCCTCAGGTTTAGGCTCACGCATTCCCTCATGAGAGGGAAGCACATATTTCGTAAAATTTGGCGAGCGGTAATTCATAATGTTCATCATACAAATCAAAAGGAACCACGGGAGCATCAGGCGTATTACTACAATAGAAAATTTGCACAATTAGGAAGGAGATAGTATTGGTCACACTTGTCTGAGAGGAAGTTCGTTAACCCAGCATTTACAAGGAATTGCATGAACGCTTGATGGAAACCCACCTCGCTCATGAAAGGGGTATGTGGCCATTCACACGGCCTAACCTCTGTGTTGCGAGGGATGTCGACATCCTGGTCCAGGGTCCTTGGAACAACTACTTTCGAGCTCCGTCTCGAAGAACCTGTCCTCAAGAAATTCATTTTCCTACGAAAAAATTTCTGAAATTTTTGGACCACAAAATTATGTGAGTGAAACTTTGCAAGGTTGATAGTAACTACTCACATGGATGCCTAGGGGACATATCAAGCATTAACACTACTTGGAACCCAAAGAATTAAACATGCAAGCTCATTTTTAGTAGAACCAAGTGTAGAAAAATATGCAAAATATAAACCACGAAAGCAATAACTAATTGGATGCAAAATATAAACCACGAAACCAAGGAGAGTCACATAACAAGGAGAAGTTTCTCGAAACAGATTTGGAAATTGAGTTCCGAGCAAAGAGATCAAAATTTTCAGTTTCTGGAGGAAGAACGAGAGAGAGAGAGAGAGCTAGAGAATTTTTTATGAGGGTAGGTGATGAAGTGGGTTGAAAGGATAAGGTAGGGGGCTTTGGGCCCCACAAGACAACATTGCGCGATCCCGTGGGGAGTGGCCACACCCTGTTGGCTTGTGGCCCACATATGTACCTCCCCGCTGCAATTTTTATTCCCAAAATTCTTAAATATTCCAGAAAAATAATGTTAAATTTTTTTGCCAATCTAAGACATTTTATTTTTGGGTCATTTTTCTATTACACGAAAAACTCAGAGAACATGGCAATCATGGCATTTTATTTTTCATAGCTAGGAAAACGGAGAATAAACTTGAGATATAGGGAGTGGTGAATACTCAATTCATGAATCTCATGTCTTTCAAAAAGGACACATTAATAAGGTTGATCAAGTCTTATTAAGGACCGTTTCCAATTGTCATGAAATCGAAATTTTTTGTATAACAGTAGGTTACCTCAATAGGGATTTGCATATCCCCAACAATAAGAATGTAATATCTTTTCTTGGCAGTAGGTAGAGGGATTTAAAATCCCCAATTATAACCAAGGCAATAGGTTCACTGACATTAATATTATTAACCAAGGCTAACTTCTTCGGAAAATGCACGATATGTTGCTTGCCATTGACATGAAAAGTAACTTTGCTTTTTTGGCAATCAATAACAGCCCTGGAGTATTTAGAAAGGGTCTACCAAGGATGATCGACATATTGTCGTCCTTAGGGGTGTCAATAATAACAAAGCCTATTAAGATAGTTACGTTTGCAACCACAACAGGAACATCCTCGGAAATTCCAATAGGTAAATAAGTGGATTTATCAGCCATTTGCAAAGATATCTCAGTGGGTGTAAGCCTGTATCTCTATATATAAAACATTGGATTTGAGTGGCATAGAATACAGCCTCAATCCAATCTTTTATATATAGAGATACATGCATCACACTAACACCGGCACCTAAATCACATAGAATATTTTTAACATAGTTTCTTTTAACACAACAAGGTATAGTGGGTATGCCAGGATCTCCCAACTTCTTAGGCACTCCACCATCAAAATAGTCATTAGCAAGCATAGTGGCAATTTTAGTTTCAGATATTTTTCTTTTGTTGGTAATAATATCCTTCATATACTTACCATACAAAGGCATTTTCAAAATATCAGTCAAGCGGGTGCATAGAAAGACAAGTCTAATCATTTCAGCAAAGCATTCAAATCCGTCCTCGTCCTTACCTTTATAAGCTTACGAGGTAAAGGCATGGGTTTGTGAACCCGTGGCTCTCTTTCTTTTCCATGCTTTCTAGCAACAAAGTCTCTATTATCATAACGTTTATTCTTAGTGTGTGGGTTATCATGATTTCCAGCATTTTCTATTTCCACATCATTATTAGGTTACTTATTGCTATCTAGTGTATCATTTACATGAACATCATTACTATCATTATCATTGTCACTAAGTTCATGTCCACTACCATATCGTGTCTCAGCATCAGAAATATAAACATCATTATGATTCTCATCAGGTTTCTCAATATCAGATTCAATAGGAGCATGCAAAGTCCTACCATTTTTCTTTTCCTTTTTCTTCTTAGAAGGACTAGGTGTATCATCATTAATTTCTCAGAATCATGTTCTATTCTTTTAGGGTGACCCTCAGTATAAAGAGGTTCCTGAGTCAATATACCTTCTCTAGTCATTACTCTAACATCGTGATCATTCATATTATTATTATTTATTTCATGAAGCAAATAATTTTGTGACTTAGCAACTTGGTCTAGTTGGGTGTGAACCATATAAGCATGTTTACCAAGACCTTTCACATCATTAGCAATTCTAAACATCAAGACACTTAAGAATTTTATCATCATGGCATTACATCTTAATTGATCCTTAACATAATTGTTGAAGTGTGTTTGCTTAACAATATAATTATCAAATTCATACATGCATTGACTAGGAATCCTAGTATAAGGTATATCACTTTCATTAAAGGAACAGAGAGAATTTACCTCTACAACTAGTGTCGGGATATCAAGTCCATGTATTCCTTCGATAAGTGGTAAATTTTTAACACCTTAAATTTTAATACCTTTCTCTTTCATAGATTTTTTTGCTTCTTGCATATTTTCAGGGCCGAGAAATAGGATACCTCTCTTCTTTCGAATAGGTTCCGGAGGTGGTTCGGGAAGAGTCCAATCATCGACATTTTGCAATATGTTATTCAATAATTCTTCAGCTTGTCCGGCAATTCTTTCCCTGAAAACACAACCAGCACAACTATCTAGGAATTCCCTAGAAGCATTGGTTAGCCCATTATAAAATATATCAAGAATTTCATTTTTCTTAAGAGGATAATCACACAAAGCTCTAAGTAACTTGAGAAGCCTCCACCAAACTTGACGGACATTCTCTTCTTTAATTTGCATGAAGTTAAATATTTCGTGTAAAACAACAAAATATTTTTCACAAATGCAATAAAGCATATCTTGTGGACTGCGTATACAACCAGGATCCACATAAAGGAACCATTCCTTGGCCTCACCTTTGAACGCGAAATGAAAAAACCTTAAGGATATAATAGCAGCGTATCTTTTCATCATTAGTAAACAAAGCAGAAATATCATTTAGTTTCATGATGGGTTCGACGCCAGTTTCATTTTCATAACCATGGAAAGGATCAGACTCAACTATAGGAATCAGTTTAGGGTCTATCAAGAATTCATAGTCCTTATCAGTAACAAATATAGGATAAGTGGAAAATTTAGAATCATGTTTCATTTTGTCCATAAATTTTTCTTTTAGTTTGCATAGTAGTTTCTTCAAATAATTCCGATATTCACAAGCAAGAAAGTCCCT